>NW_025211053.1:19581-21517 GCF_004010195.1 Chiloscyllium plagiosum
ATCTCCTATGACAATGCCCAATCGGCAAGGTGAAGTCCATGCTTTGGACATGAGCCAGCCCATGTAACACCCATTCCCAAGCTCTGAGGCCACTGTCTTCTGGTTCCAGGTATCTGCCTCCACAGTGTGGATCTGCAACACGAAGTGCAATAGGATTCGTAAATGGGAGGTAAGAATTTATTTGAGATAGTGGAGGGTCCAGCACAACCCTAAACACCTTGAGATTTAATGATCAAGACAGCCACTACCACCACCTTAATACGCATAGTGGATACCACCGTTCTCGAACTCATGACAAGGCCAAGACACTGCATGCCACATCTTCAAACTTTCCTCCTCCGCCATGGAAGTGATGCACTTCCACCAGTTTCGCCGGTAGCAGCTTCCTCATTCAATTGACTTCTGAATTCTTTAAGAGGAAAATAGGAGATTCTCTTACATACTGTAATGACTGACTACCAAATAACAATATGCAAATGCCAAATCTTCCCGACAGGCTGGACGTTACATCATTTCCCGATATCAGTTTGACAGGCCAGCAGATGGAACATGCCTGAAGCACACCCCAGTCGACATATGTATCTCATGGAAACACGACACTACAAAATTATAGTACGGACTTTGGAAGAACAGCCAAACACAGACTATCAAATGGTATTTATGGGTGTCATGATCAGAGAGAAGGAGCAGACATAATTTGGGCAACGGGAGGATTCAATATGGCCATGCCTCCAGAGACAGAGGATTCAGAACACACTGATGACTCTCTGTTGTGTGCCCTTTTGCCACGGAGACTCATTGACTTATCGAGGTGATGAAACAGCTCCTGACCGTCACCCAAGGCGAAGTGCGACTGCTTCAGATGGTCAAAACTGGAAGGAACATCACACGTCATCCAACTCTCATTTCTTTCCATGCAGGTGGAATTAACCAGGTTACACTTGTTGAATTGCCAACTGACCTTCATTTAGATTGAATTCATAGTTTTAATCATTCTTACGTATGTTTATATTGTTGATCATGTTCACCATGTCGTTCTTGATTGTCTGGGGAAGGTATCTTCATCTTCACTTGTTGCTCAAGCCACATAGGCCACTACAACCACCTCATTTCCGTCTTTCCAGATCACACCAGTGTGACATCGCTACAAATACACGAAACCCTAACACTGAAAACTGAGGTTAGAGTCCAACGGACCTCTAAATCCATCCGAACGTTCCATATGGTGTTTACAGTCCTTCCACTCTTTAAAGTTATTTATCTTGAAAAAAAACGAGTAGTCATATGTACAATCAGCATTACTTATTTATTTCGTTTACAATGTTTCCTTGAACCTCATAAGCGATCTATAATAATGCAGTGGCTCAAGTATATATTGTGCTGCACCTGAGCTTGATGGTCGTTTACTCACCATGCAAGAGATTGATCTTTCTCATGTGCTCAATCACATTTCATGTTCATGGTCAGGAGGAGGGGCTGTGGCTGGACAGGCTGCTCAAAATGGTAAATTTCTGATGAACGTAATAAAGTGGACAAAAATTAAACTGTGATGCGATATGAAGCCAATCTTGCCTAAAGTGAATCTAACAATCCACATGCTGCAGGATCCAGACAGGCTGTAACTACTCACAAGAATTTTGCAAGGAAATCTGGGAGCTGCAGACCTCTACAACACAAAGCCTAATTTAGGTTTGAAAAAGCAATAGAGTGTCACCCTCGGAACAATAAGAAACATGGATATGTGTAATAGACATGAAGGTGCCTCGTGCCCCTATTTGAAGGAGGCTACGTACAACTTGCATGTCCAATAATCGAGAGTTAAGTACCACCCTGCCAGGAGCGTGCCAAAACCTGGTCGATTCTAATCGATAAGTGTGGTCAAACCTGATGAAACTATGAGATTACATGCAAGACCCTCCCAAAGTGGCACGAAGCA
>NW_025211054.1:0-6331 GCF_004010195.1 Chiloscyllium plagiosum
CATCAGGCCTCCGTGTAGAGGAGACCGCATCAGTCCCCAGTGTAGAGTAGACCACATCAGGCCTCCGTGTAGAGGAGATCGCATCAGGCCCCAGTGTAGAGGAGACCGCATCAGGCCCCAGTATAGGGGAGACCGCATCAGGCCCCAGTGTAGAGGAGACTGCATCAGGCCCCAGTGTAGAGGCTACCGCATCAGGCCCCAGTATAGAGGAGACTGCATCAGGCCCCAGTGTAGAGGAGACCGCATCAGGCCCCAGTGTAGAGGAGACTGCATCAGGCCCCAGTGTAGAGGAGACCGGATCAGGCTCCAGTGTAGAGGAGACCGCATCAGGCCCCAGTGTAGAGGAGACTGCATCAGGCCCCAGTGTAGAGGAGACCGCATCAGGCCCCCGAGTGTAGAGGAGACTGCATCAGGCCCCAGTATAGAGGAGACCGCATCAGGCCCCAGTATAGGGGAGACCGCATCATGCCCCAATGTAGAGGAGACCACATCAGGCCCCAGTATAAAGGAGACAACATCAGACTCCAGTGTAGAGGAGTCCACATGATGCCCCAGTGTAGAGGAGACCGCATCAGGCCCCAGTGTAGAGGAGACTGCATCAGGCCCCAGTGCAGAGGATACCGCATCAGGCCCCAGTGTAGAGGAGACAGCAACAGGCCCCAGTATAGAGGAGACCGCATCAGGCCCCAATGTAGAGGAGACCACATCAGGCCCCCGTGTAGACTAGACCGCATCTGGCCCCCGTGTAGAGGAGACCGAATCAGGCCCCTGTATGGAGGTGACCGCATCAGGCCCCAGTGTAGAGTAGACCGCATCAGGCCTCCCTGTAGAGGAGACCGCATCAGGCCCCAGTGTAGAGGAGACCACATCAGGCCCCAGTGTCGAGGAGACCGCATCAGGCCCCCGTGTAGAGGAGACCGCTTCAGGCCCCAGTGTGGAGGAGACCGCACCAGGCCACAGTGTAGAGAAGACCGCATCAGGCCTCCGTGTAGAGGAGACCGCATCAGGCCCCAGTGTTGAGGAGACCACATCAGGCCCCAGTGTAGAGGAGACCGCATCAAGCCCGAGTGTAGAGGAGACCGCAACAGGCCCCAGTGTAGAGAAGACCGCATCAGCCCCCAGTATAAAGGAGACTGCATCAGGCCCCATTGTAGAGGAGACCGCATCAGGCCCCTGTGTAGAGGAGACTGCATCAGGCCCCCGTGTAGAGTAGACCGCATCAGGCCTCCGAGTAGAGGCGACCGCATCAGGCCCCAGTGTTGAGGAGACCACATCAGGCCCCAGTATGGAGGAGACCGCATCAAGCCCGAGTGTAGAGGAGACCACAACAGGCCCCAGTGTAGAGGAGACCGCATCAGGCCCCAGTATAGAGGAGACCGCATCAGGCCCCAGTGTGGAGGAGACCGCATCAAGCCCGAGTGTAGAGCAGACCGCATCAAGCCCGAGTGTAGAGAAGACCGCAACAGGCCCCAGTATAGAGGAGACCGCATCAGGTCCCAGTGTAGAGGAGACCGCATCAAGCCCGAGTGTAGAGCAGACCGCAACAAGCCCGAGTGTAGAGGAGACTGCAACAGGCCCCAGTATAGAGGAGACCGCATCAGGCCCCAATGTAGAGGAGACCACATCAGGCCCCCGTGTAGACTAGACCGCATCTGGCCCCCGTGTCGAGGAGACCGAATCAGGCCCCTGTATGGAGGTGACCGCATCAGGCCCCAGTGTAGAGTAGACCGCATCAGGCCTCCGTGGAGAGGAGACCGCATCAGGCCCCAGTGTAGAGGAGACCACATCAGGCCCCAGTGTCGAGGAGACCGCATCAGGCCCCCGTGTAGAGGAGACCGCTTCAGGCCCCAGTGTAGAGGAGACCGCATCAGGCCCCAGTGTAGAGGAGACCGCATCAGGCCCCAGTATAGAGGAGACTGCATCAGGTCCCAGTATACAGGAGACCGCATCAGGCCCCAGTATAGAGGAGACCGCGTCAGGCCCCAGTATAGGGGAGACCGCATCATGCCACAATGTAGAGGAGACCACATCAGGTCCCAGTATAAAGGAGACAACATCAGACTCCAGTGTAGAGGAGTCCACATGATGCCCCAATGTAGAGGAGACCACATCAGGCCGCAGTGTAGAGGAGACCGCATCAGGCCCCAGTGTAGAGGAGACCGCATCAAGCCCGAGTGTAGAGCAGACCGCATCATCCCCAGTATAGGGGAGACCGCATCATCCCCAGTATAGGGGAGACTGCATCAGGCCCCAGTGTAGAGGAGACCGCATCAAGCCCCAGTATAGGGGAGACCGCATCAGGCCCCAGTGTAGACAAGACTGCATCATGCCCCAGTGTAGAGGAGACTGCATCAGGCCCCAGTATAGGGGAGACCGCATCATGCCCCAATGTAGAGGAGACCACTTCAGGCCCCAGTATAAAGGAGACAACATCAGGCTCCAGTGTAGAGGAGTCCGCATCAGGCCCCAATGTAGAAGAGACCGCATCAGGCCCCAGTATAGAGGAGACCGCATCAGGCCCAAGTGTAGAGGAGACCGCACCAGGCCACAGTGTAGAGAAGACCGCATCAGGCCCCCGTGTAGAGGAGGTTGCATCAGGCCCCAGTGTAGAGAAGACCGCATCAGGCCCCATTGTAGAGGAGACCGCATCAGGCCCCTGTGTAGAGATGACAGCATCAGGCCCCCGTGTAGGGTAGACCGCATCAGGCCTCCGTGTAGAGGAGACCGCATCAGGCCCCAGTGTTGAGGAGACCACATCAGGCCCCAGTGTAGAGGAGACCGCATCAGCCCCCAGTATAAAGGAGACCGCATCAGGCCCCAGTGTTGAGGAGACCACATCAGCCCCCAGTGTAGAGGAGACCGCATCAAGCCCGAGTGTAGAGGAGACCACAACAGGCCCCAGTGTAGAGGAGACCGCATCAAGCCCGAGTATAGAGGAGACCGCAACAGGCCCCAGTGTAGAGGAGACCGCATCAAGCCCCAGGGTAGAGGAGACCGCACCAGGCCCCAGGGTAGAGGAGACCGCATCAGGCCCAAGTGTAGAGAAGATTGCATCAGGCCTCGGTGTAGAGGAAAGCGCATCAGGCCCCCGTGTAGAGGAGACCGCAACAGGTCCCAGTGTAGAGGAGACCGCATCAAGCCCGAGTGTAGAGCAGACCGCATCAGGCCCCAGTGTAGAGGAGACCGCATCAGGCCCCAGTGTAGAGGAGACTGCATCAGGCTCCAGTGTAGAGGAGTCCGCATCAGGCCCCAGTATAGAGGAGACCGCATCAGGCCCAAGTGTAGAGGAGACCGCACCAGGCCACAGTGTAGAGAAGACCGCATAGGGCCCCCGTGTAGAGGAGGTTGCATCAGGCCCCAGTGTAGAGAAGACCGCATCAGGCCCCATTGTAGAGGAGACCGCATCAGGCCCCTGTGTAGAGGAGACTGCATCAGGCCCCCGTGTAGGGTAGACCGCATCAGGCCTCCGTGTAGAGGAGACCGCATCAGGCCCCAGTGTTGAGGAGACCACATCAAGCCCGAGTGTAGAGGAGACCGCAACAGGCCCCATTGTAGAGGAGACCGCATCAGGCCCCTGTGTAGAGGAGACTGTATCAGGCCCCCGTGTAGGGTAGACCGCATCAGGCCTCCGTGTAGAGGAGACCGCATCAGGCCCCAGTGTAGAGGAGACCGCATCAAGCCCGAGTGTAGAGGAGACCGCAACAGGCCCCAGTGTAGAGGAGACTGCATCAGGCCCCCGTGTAGAGTAGACCGCATCAGGCCTCCGAGTAGAGGAGACCGCATCAGGCCCCAGTGTTGAGGAGACCACATCAGGCCCCAGTGTAGAGGAGACCGCATCAAGCCCGAGTGTAGAGGAGACCACAACAGGCCCCAGTGTAGAGGAGATCGCATCAAGCCCGAGTATAGAGGAGACCGCAACAGGCCCCAGTGTAGAGGAGACCGCATCAAGCCCGAGTGTAGAGGAGACCGCAACAGGCCCCAGTGTAGAGGAGACCGCATCAGGTCCCAGTGTAGAGGAGACCGCATCAAGCCCGAGTGTAGAGCAGACCGCATCAAGCCCGAGTGTAGAGGAGACCGCATCAGGCCCCAGTGTAGAGGAGACCGCATCATGCCCCAGTGTAGAGGAGACCGCATCAAGCCCCACTATAGAGGAGACCGCATCAGGCTCCAGTGTAGAGGAGTCCGCATCATGCCCCAATGTAGGGGAGACCACATCAGGCCCCAGTATAAAGGAGACAACATCAGGCTCCAGTGTAAAGGAGTCTGCCTCAGGCCCCAGTATAGAAGAGACCGCATCAGGCCCAGTATAGACTAGACCGCATCATGCCCCAATGTAGAGGAGACCACATCAGGCCCCAGTATGAAGGAGACAACATCAGGCTCCAGTGTAGAGGAGTCCGCATTATGCCCCAATGTAGAGGAGACCACATCAGGCCCCAGTATAAAGGAGACAACATCAGGCTCCAGTGTAAAGGAGTCTGCCTCAGGCCCCAGTATAGAAGAGACTGCATCAGGCCCAGTATAGAGGAGATCGCATCAGGCCCAAGTGCAGAGGAGACCGCATCAGGCCCCCGTGTAGAGGAGACTGCATCAGGCCCCATTGTAGAGGAAACCGCATCAGGCCCCCGTGTAGAGGAGACTGCATCAGGCCCCAGTGCAGAGGAGACCGCATCAGGCCCCAGTGTAGAGGAGACTGCATCAGGCCCCAGTATAGAGGAGACCGCATCAGGCCCCCGTGTAGAGGTGACTGCATCAGGCCCCCCGTGTAGAGGAGACTGCATCAGGCTCCCGTGTAGAGGAGACTGCATCAGGTGCCAGTATAGAGGAGACCGCATCAGTCCCTCGTGTAGAGGAGACCGCATCAGGCCCCATTGTAGAGGAGACCGCATCAGGCCCCCGTGTAGAGGAGACCGCATCAGGCCCCAGTGTAGAGAAGACCGCATCAGGCCGCAGTGTAGAGGAGACCGCATCAGGCCCCCGTGTAGAGGAGACCACATCAGGCCCCAATGTAGAGAAGACCGCATCAGGCCCCAGTGTAGAGAAGACCGCATCACGCCGCAGTATAGAGGAGACCGCATCAGGCCCCCCTATAGAGGAGACCGCATCAGGCCCCAGTGTAGAGAAGACCGCATCAGGCCGCAGTATAGAGGAGACCGCATCAGGCCCCAGTGGAGAGGAGACCGCATCAGGCCCCAATGCAGAGGAGACCACATCAGGCTCCAGTGTAGGGGAGACTGCATCAGGCCCCCATGTAGAGGAGACCACATCAGGCCCCCGTGTGGAGTAGACCGCATCAGGCCTCCGTGTAGAGGAGACCACATCAGGCCCCAGTATAGAGTAGACCGCATCAGGCCCCCGTGTAGAGGAGACCGCATCAGGCCCCGGTGTAGAGGAGACTGCATCAGGCCCCATTGTAGAGGAGACCGCATCAGGCCCCAATGTAGAGGAGACCGCATCAGGCCCCTGTGTAGAGGAGACCGCATCAGGCCACAGTGTAGAGGAGACTGCATCAGGCCCCAGTGCAGAGGAGACCACATCAGGCCCCCGTGTAGAGGAGACCGCATCAGTCCCCAATGTAGAGGAGACCGCATCAGTCCCCAATGTAGAGGAGACCGCATCAGGCCCCAGTGCAGAGGAGACCAAATCAGGCTCCAGTGTAGAGGAGACCGCATCACGCCCCCGTGTAGAGGAGACCGCATCAGGCCCCCATGTAGAGGAGACCGCATCAGGCCCCCATGTAGAGGAGACCGCATCAGGCCCCTGTATAGAGGTGACCACATCAGGCCCCAGTGTCGAGTAGACCACATCAGGCCTCCGTGTAGAGGAGACCGCATCAGGCCCCAGTGTAGAGGAGACTGCATCAGCCCCCAGTATAAAGGAGACCGCACCAGGCCCCCGTGTAGAGGAGACCGCATCAGGCCCCAGTGTAGAGGAGACTGCATCAGGCCCCATTGTAGAGGAGACTGCATCAGGCCCCAGTGTAGAGGAGACCGCACCAGGCCCCCGTGTAGAGGAGACCGCATCAGGCCTCCGTGTAGAGGAGACTGCATCAGGCCCCCGTGTAGAGGAGACCGCACCAGGCCCCAGTGTAGAGGAGACCACATCAGGCCCCTGTGTAGAGGAGACCGCATCAGGCCCCCGTGTAGAGGAGACCGCATCAGGCCCCAGTGTAGAGGAGACCGCATCAGGCCCCCGTGTAGAGGAGATCGCATCAGGCCCCCATGTAGAGGAGACCGCATCAGGCCCCAGTGTAGAGGAGACCGCATCAGGCCCCCGTGTAGAGGAGACCGCATCAGGCCCCAGTGTAGAGGAGACCGCATCAGGCCCCAGT
>NW_025211054.1:20021-21518 GCF_004010195.1 Chiloscyllium plagiosum
GGGAGAATGTACAAACTCCACACAGACACGGGGAGAATGTACACACCCCACACAGACACAGGGAGAGTGTACAAACCCCACACAGACACAGGGAGAATGTACAAACTCCACACAGACACGGGGAGAATGTGCAGACACGGGGAGAACGTGCAGACACGGGGAGAGCGTGCAGAAACGGGGAGAACGTGCAGACATGGGGAGAACATGCAGACACGGGGAGAGCGTGCAGAAACGGGGAGAATGTGCAGACACGGGGAGAAAGTGCAGACACGGGGAGAACGTGCAGACACTGGGAGAACGCGCAGACACGGGGAGAACGTGCAGACACGGGGAGAACATGCAGACATGGGGAGAACGTGCAGACACGGGGAGAGCATGCAGACACGGGGAGAACGTGCCGACACGGGGAGAACGTGCAGACACGGAAAGAACGCGCAGACACGGGGAGAACATGCAGACACGGGTAGAGCGTGCAGACACGGGGAGTACGTGCAGACACAGGGAGAGTGTGCAGACACGGGGAGTATGTGCAGACATGGGGAGTACGTGCAGACACGGGGAGAGCATGCAGACACGGGGAGAACGTGCAGACACGGGGAGAACGTGCAGACACGGGGAGAACGTGCAGACACGGGGAGAGCGTGCAGACACGGAGAGAACGTGCACAGTCCACTTGTCAGAACTATATGCAATGCAAATTCTGTTTTGTGTCGACAGTTTGTGTACTTGTATATTTTAAATCATTTGGGTATTTCAAAAATACCAATGATGCTGACGGGAGTGTCGAGGCATGGCCAGTAAAGTTTGTGGATGTTGTAAAGATTGGCTGAGTGGTTGACAGAGAGGAGGAAGGTGTTAGGTTATGGAAGGATATATACAAGTTGGTCAGATGGACAGACAACGGCAAATTCAATGCAACCCTGACAAGTGAGGTGATGCAATATGGAAGAAGGGAAAAAGATAACAATGAATGGCAGGTCACTCGGAAGCTCAGAGGAACAGAGGGATCTCAGGGAGTTTCTCCACTGATCCCTGAAGGTAGCAGGACTGTTTAGTGGTGTAGTTAAGGAGGTATGTGAGACATTTCTCTTTATCCGTTGTGGTATTGATTATAAAAGCAGGGAGGTAATGTTGGAGCTGAACAGAGCTTGGTTAGACCATAGTTGGAGTATTGGTCTGGTCACCAGACTACAGGAAGGATGTGATTGTAATGGAGGGGACGCAGAGGTGATTCACTACAGCGTTGCTTGAGATGGAGCAGTTCAGTGATGGAGGGAGGCTGGGTAAGTTGTTTTTTTTAGAACAAAGACAGCTCAGAAGCAGCCTGACCGAGATGTGTGTGATTATGAGAGGTATGGTCAGGGTAAATAGAAAGCAGCTGTTCCCCTAGTTCAAGGCCCTGTAACAAGCAGCCAACATTTTAAAGGAAAAGGCAAGAGGTTTCGGGGGGATTTGAAGAAAATGTGTCTACCTAGAGGATGGTAGGGGTCTGGAATG
>NW_025211055.1:0-9442 GCF_004010195.1 Chiloscyllium plagiosum
TTTCTGTCTTTAATGTGAATCTTTCTGTCCCTCTGTATCTTTCCCTGGGCTTAGCTTTTGGCTCCCTAGTCTATCGAGTGCTGGCATTGTGTAGTTTAGAAAGAGTGAAATGGTGTGTTTCAGGCTGTTGTTCACTTCGTGGTATATCCCATGCGATGGTCCATGGACAGGGGAGTTTTAGAAGTTATGAGACACATCCTTGTAACTTGGTCTGTACCTGAATTTGTCCCTCTCCGGTGACCTTGCGATCAGTAACACGAGGAAGTCCCTTAAATAAAGGACCAGGCATCTAAATTGTGTGACAGTGCTGTTACCTTTTTTTAAAAAAATATTATTTTCTTCTTTTTAAATTAAGAGACCTTAAAGGCCAAACTGCCTACTGAAAATGGCTCAAGTAAACAACTTACGACGCTTTTAGGGTTTATAATTAATAGCAGTAACAACGGCCTCGTAACTTATCCCCAGCTGCTATTCTCTCTGAAACCTGACTTGATGCTGTTTCCTCCTGGATTGGAGAACTGTATGAAGTATGTATGTCTGAATGTTCCTTTTTGCCAAGGGGTCTGTTTATGGCATGTTAGTATATTGGAACAGTTCATCTGTAGAAGGTATTGTATCCATTATTCGGTTAAGGTTTCCAATAGTTAAATTATTCTAAATTCCTCTTCATTGTGTATGGATTTTCATTAGCGTGTTCAAATATATTGTGTTTTGCTTAACGGTGGGTGGGTTTGACTAGAATCATCACATCTGGAGCACCCAACTCACATCTACCATTAAATTAACGAAAGAATGGCATCCAAGTTACCCATTTAAAATAATTTGAGGCAGTCTAGTTGGTCTAGCAAACTGGGGACTCTTGTCTAGTTCTAAATCTATAATAGCAAATTGGGTTTAGAATTACAATCCCTGCAGTGTGCAAACAGGCCATTCGACCCAACAAGTCCACACCGACCTTCTGAGGAGTAACATACCCAGACCCATTCCTCTACCCTAATAGTACACATTTACCCCAACAAAGGATCCTAACCCACATACATCCCTGAAAACTATGAACAATTTAGCATGGCCAATTCACCTGACATGCACATCTTTCGATTGTGGGAGGAAACCAGAGAATCCAGAATAAGCTCATGCAGACACTGGAGATTATGCACCGGGAGACTATTGGGTTCAAAGGTTGTGTATGGTCGCTGTTAGTGTCTTTTGCTCCGGGTGTTGAATTCGGTTGGTTTAAACAATGTTTTGTGTACAAAGATTCCTCAGTCACTTAGAGTTCTCTGGATGTGGAAGAAGTAAAGTTGGGGGTTTTACAAAAGGTAATGACGGCAAAGCTGTAGGAATTGGCAGACAAGCTGGAGTTGGGTTTGCTTTTGTCTGTGAGAAAATGAGAGATACTTACAACTATAGCTCGGCAATTACAATTGGTGGAAACGCCAAAAGACTCTTTCGAAATGGCTAGAATTCAATTTCAAATGAGGCACTTTGAAAATGAGAAGGAATTGAAACAGTTTGAATTATGATGAAAAATAGAAATAAAAGAAAAGGAAATGAAGAAGAAAGAGAGAAAAGGACAGAAGAAAAGCAGAGAGTTTCAACTTCAAAAGTTAGGAATTAGAGAGGAAAGTTGAAATAGAGGGCGGAGATCAAGGCAGATGGTAGGCTGGATGAGGAGGATAGTGAGGTTGAACCACCCTATAATAGCCAATGGCCTAATGAGGTTCTGTTTAAATACATCCAGACATTATCTAAATTTGATGAGAAGGATGGGGAAGCCTTTTGAATTTCATTTGAGAAAGTGGCTAAACTAATGCAGTGGCCAGTAGCCATGTGGATTTAGTTGATCCAAATAAAGATGATAGGCATTTGCATCCCTATCGGAGGAGGTATTTGGCTAGTATGTGGTGCACAAAGCCATCTGAGCTTGTGCCAGAGGCTGACAGACAGCGTTACAGGAATCTGAAAAACTGTCCCTTGTTAAATTCACGTTGAGTTTGAAAGGATAAAACAATGTAATTTTGAATAGTGGGTAAGGGTATTAAAAACAGAGCAAAGCTATGACACTGTTAGAGAGATTCTTATTTTGGAGAAGTTCAACAATTCAATTCCTGCAGTCGTGAGAACACGTGTGGAAGAGCATTTACAATGGCAAGATTAGAAGCAGAAATGGCTGATGATGATGATTTGGTTCAGAAATCAAATTTTGGTTTCTGTGAGGGATGAAGAAGAATGTACGAGATCTTAAAATATTTTCCTGTGAAAGTAAGCTTTATTGGCATAGGCCAGGAATAGCAGGGAAAGAGGTTACAGCATTAAGGGTACAGAAGCATGTAACTCTTTTATGCTGAGACATGAGGAACTATGTCTTTCAGAAGGACTGTTGGAGAGATGAGAAGTGCTCCATTATGTAACGTGTGGTTGGAGTGTCCAGTGGAAACATCAATAGATTTATTCCACAATGGAGAAGGAGACCTTGAGCTTTGTGTTGGCGTTACAACGTTTCAGCATTTAAATTGCGAATAACATACATGAGCCAAATCTTTATAACTGATCGTGAACCCTTAAAATTTTGGAGACGTTTAGGCAGAGAAAGACCAGTCTGTTTCGATTGAGCTTTTTATTGCTGCCCTTCAATTTGAAATTATATAGTTGACAGGGCAAGAAACCCTAACTTTTGACACATTGTGGAGACTTGGATGAAGAAAGACAAAGGCATTCTGTGGCAGGAGTAAAATGATTGAAATCGAACCTAGTTGTGAACATTTGTATGCTCAGAGTCAATGTTTTATATATATATACATATAGATATATATATATATATATATATATATATATACACACACACATGCATTGCAGAGTAGGAGGTCTAAAATGCATCTACTGTTGTATATTGATCGATTATTTTATTAAAGGTAGAGTCGTGTGGATACTATCACTGTAAAAAGGTTATTTTCTCTTGGATTTTTTAATAGAGGTTTTAAATGCAGAGATGCAGAACTGCTGTCGGTAAACAGTTTAAGTAAATAACTGAGAAAGCCTTTAAGTTTCATTAAAGCGGTGGTAACAATGGAAGGGCAGTGGCCAGCTCTCCCAGAGCAGGTTTCCTCGTTTTGTTTTTAGCTGCAGCATTCAGAAGCTGTTGGGGATCCCAGAAGGGTTGGAAGTTTCAATACATGATCCCCAGCTGCTTTTCTCTCTGAGATTTCTGTTGATGTTGTTTTCTCCTGTATTGGAAAACTGCATGTAAGGATCTGTATTTGAATATATCTTTGTGCCAAGCGGTGTAAACGAAGGAGGTACGGTATTTATTGTTTGTGTAAGTGTTCCAACATATAAGCTATCCCCAATTTTTCTTTTCTTTGATTGTATTTTAACTGAAGCATTTTAATAGATTATATTTTGCTTAATGTCGAGTGGTTTGACCAGTCGCAACATATCTGGAACGCACACTTCACATCTATATTCAAAATAAGGAAAGGTTTGGGTCGAAAAGGCCTTCGTAAAATATTTTGGGGGGATCTGGACTAGTCCACAACACTTGTAGCAGAGGGGTTTCTGACTGGCTCCTGTAATTGAAAATTTAGTGGAGGAGCAGGGGATGGTTTGCTGGAGTTTGTGCTGTGAGCTGCCTCAGACATTCAGGGAGACCTGAGGATTTGGTGACCCAACTTTGAATAGAGCATGGGGACGGTAGTTACAGCAGCTGGGTCTGCAACATGAACAAGCAATGGAGCAGAGGCTGCAGAGAGGGGAAGCTCTGAAACCATGGAGTGAGTGTGTGCTGGGAAAGGGAACTGCTATATCCACCCCGGGTTTTCCAGGAACATCTTCCCAAGCTCCACCTAACCCAGGAGCAGAGTGTGAGATGCCCTGACTGAAAACGGAGCTGGTCACAGAGTGGTGTCACCTCCTTCAACACGACCCGCAGCTTCACACCGGGGAGAGGGAGTGGGTGGGGGGGGGGGCGGAATGGTGCTGCCAGCGGCTGTTAGGGTCACTGTTTCAATCAGCTTCTATAATCCAGAACTTTCCAGGCAGGACTAGGTGACATATCCATCATTTCCCAGTATCTCAACATCAATGTCACAATTCGGTGATGGAGGATACATAAGGTGGATGAGGGAAATACATTGTTTCTCCCACAGCAGGGAGCTGCCGGGTGTATCCAGTATAGTGGGATTCCCGATGGTGTACATGGCATCTGCAGAGCACCCATCACAATGGGGAGAGGCAGGGCAACTGAAGGAGCTCTCTCTCTCTCTATTAATGTTACAGTGTACCCAGGCACAGTGCATCATGTTGGTGAATACCCACTGTCCTGGCAGCAGTCACGGCCTCTTCATACAAAAGCTGTCAGCCTTTCGCATCGTCATCGGGTCTCCACGTAGAAAGAAATGAATATATCTTGGATAAAGGCCGTCCCCTTGATGCACGTTTCAAAACACCATCCCCACCACCAATCAACCACATCAAAGTATTCCATGTGTACGGAGAGCAATGGGGTCACTTGGAGTGTCTGGGAGCTGACGATCAGGGATGGAGCAAAACCTCCCATGTCTGAACGGGACTGAGTGAACCCCCAGTACACAGTATCATTGCGTCCTGTAATCTCTCTCCATTTTAGTAACATATTGCTTTCCATTATTCCTGTCAATGCCTCCAATGGAAATACCTCATTCTGCAGGACACCCAAACTGTACTCCAGTTGCAGCCTCACTGATGCCTTGCATAGCTACACCAACACATCCTACCTTTCTACTCTATCCTTTCATAAATAACCACTGAAATTATGCTTGCATTTCTCATTACTAGCATTACCCGCAGGCAGATTTGCTATGATATGCAAGCAGGCACCCAGGTCACTCTGCACCTGAGCACTTTGAATTTTCTCTCCATTTAGATAATAATTTGTCTTTCTATTACACTGGCCAACTTGAATAGCTCCATATTCATTCACTTTAATTTTCCTTGCAAAATGTTGGCCCGTTCACCCAACCTATCCATATTGTTTTAAATCGCTTGCATCATCATTCCGAAGTAATTTCCCACCAAAGTTAGTGTCATCTGAAAATGTGGCATCGTATTTTCTATCCCATCAACCGAGTGCAGTACTACCATCGATCGCAAATGGTTGAGGCATGAGTACAAAAAATCAATGGCACCCCACAAATTGCATTCGCCAAAAGAAAATGACGCATTTATTCCATCTGACTCCATTTTGTTGGATAACCAATCCTCCATCCAAGCGAACTAATTACTCCTAGACCCATATTGTCTCAGCTTACCACTTACTCTTTGGAGAAGCGACATATCCGATGCCTTCAGGAAGACCAGATATGTTCCATCTCCAGGATTCCCACGATCCACCTTGTTTGTGACATCTTCAAATAACTCAAGCAAACAATTGAAACACGATTTAGCCTTCATAAAACCATGTTGACTCTGACGAATTGTGGTTTAACTTTGCAAATGTCCTGAACAATGGATTCTAATAATTTGCCTTAAATTACAATTTAGTTTATTGTTACACTTTAGTCCCTACTGTATACCATTATTACAAGTTCTTCCCTTTCGAAAATCTTTACGTTTTCTTTGAATTCCTATTTAATGGGCACACGACTTTAAGAGATCTGCTCCAATTGCTGTGTAAGGGGTATGCGTGGCTGAATGGACTCATCAAGCTGCTGGTGTACAAACTCGATGGGCTGACGTCTTTCTGGTGTTCCCATGTTGTCATCTCCAAGGCCAGAAAAACCTCCTCCTGTTGATGCTTTAGAGGATTGGGAGATTATGGAATCTTACTGTTGCTGTCTGACTTTGAGAAGTCTTCTCATACTTCTCCATAACAGGTGGATATACTGAACGGTCTCCTTATGTATCCCAGTGATGGGACCGAGGGAGTGATTGGTCTTCTATTTTCCCCATACAACAATCATGTGTCTAAATTACCTCTTCCTTTCTCATGAAAGAAGTCTCAGATAGTTTTTATCCTTATCCAATTCCCTTGCAATAGGCTCGGCGGGTCTGAATGGTCTCCTATTACCCCACTGTAACAATCTCCAGTCACTGTGTGACCTCTTCTAGTTCCTATGTTACAGACTTGAGGATGGTGAATGGACTGATCTTGTTGCTGTTTAACAGGATGCTGGTGCAGCATAGGCTCGAGTGGCTGATTGGCCTCCATCTGTAAGTGTATATCAGGCTCCAGGGGCTGAATAGTCTCATCCATTTTGGTGTAACAGGTTCGAAGGCCTGAATATCCTTCTGTTGTTCCTGTGTAACAGGCTGGAGAACGGAATGGATTCCTCCACCATCTGTGTAATTCGCTTCACTTGTTAACTCCTTCTGTCATGTATGTTCAAATAAGATCATCTTTAATTTTTGTAAATTCCAATGGCTACTGGGTCAACCTGATCATCCTTTCATTATAAGCTACCACCTTCATTGCAGGAATGAGTTGAGGGAACCATCTCTGAGCTGCGTCCAATTTAAAACATCCTTTCTTCATTGAAGAGATTAAATGTGTACACACTACTCCAGATGTGATCTCACGAAGACCCTGTACAGCAGCAGCAACACTTTACCAGCCTGCTTTAAGGTTCCCACCCAGCTTAGAGCTGTCTCAGCTCTCTGGGGGATTACAGAGCATTGTTGGAAGATCATTGTCCGTCTCTACTCCATCAGCATAATGGGAGATCTGGAGAAATTAAAGTTTGAGAAGATCATAAATGATGTGGCGAGATGATCTCTACCATTTATCTCCCCAGAGCCCACGTCGCTCAGATTCCACAGAATCTAGTAAGGTGGAACGCAAAAAACAGCAAGGAGGAGCCAACATTGATGGGAGTATTATAGCAAAGTGAAAGCTGCAGTACAAATGCTGGACATGTTATAAAACAGGAAATGAGATATACACATTTGTGGGTACTTCAGTAATAATGTACTGTTTAAATTATATCTAAACTATGTTAACCCAATTGAATGCTGATGCTGGGGAAAATGGATTTCATGACCAGGTGTGAGATGGTTTACATTAACATTATGTCGAGCACTGAGTTCGAGATCAGGTTATTTAGGAATTGGTGTTGAGTGATCAGAAGAGCTAATTGAAACATTTGCTGTCAAGGACCTTTTGGGTACAGTGAACACAATGTATTGGTTTTCTTTTATGCTGTTTGAGTAACGACAATTTTTGTTTTATTTGAATTAACCGTTATAAATCTGAGTCATGCAAGCCATGAAGGTGTGAGGAGAAAGTGGGGACTACAGATGCTGGAGATCAGCGTCGAAGACTGTGGTGCTGGAAAAGCACAGTCAGGCAGCATACTAAGAGCAGATAAATCGATGGTTCGGGCATAAGCCCTTCATCAGGAATGAAGCTTATTGGTCAAGGGGGCTGAGAGATAAATGAGAAGGGGGTGCGACAGGGGGAGATAGCTGGTATTGCGATAGGTAGATGAAGGTGAGGTTGAAGTGATAGTTGATTAAGGGAGACAGAACGCCTCATCTGCTGCATCCATTAAATCCAATCGGGTCTTCTCTACATTGGCGAGGCAGGAGATCAACTTGTAGATCATTTCAGAGAACATCTCTGGGACAGCCATTTGAACAACGCCATCACCTTGTGGCTGAGCACTTTAACTCCCCTTCCCTCTCTGCCAAGGACATGAGGGTCCTGGGCCTGGTCCATCGCCAAACCCGAGCCACCAGAAGCCTGGAGGAAGAAAGCCTCCTCTTCTGCCTTGGGACCCTCCGACCACAGGGGATCACAGTGGATTTCCCCATTTCCCAATTTCCCCTAATCCCACCTGATAACACTCCAACCTTCCAAGTCTGCATCGCCCTTTTGAGTGTTCCTATGTGTCCACCTTCTTTCCTATCAATCTAGTCAACCCTCCCCTCGACTATCACTTTCAACCCCACCTTCATCTACCTATTAGATGAAAGGAGGCAGCTTAGAAAAATGCCAAGTGTTGCAGTAAGCAAGTGGAGTCAGAGAAATGTGGGACCCAGCAAAGGATGACCAAGAAACTGATAAGAAAATCAAAAAGGGAAAAAAGCGTACAAACGAAAGAAAACATGAAGACTGCTAAAATTAGTTTATCAATGTACGAAAAAAAATTAAAACAAGGTCAAATGTGGAACAGTTGGTGTACGTTCACGATAATTTATTGCAGAGAACAGAGACATCGCAGGGAAAAGAAACAGTTTCTTTGTGTCTATCTTCATCGAAGAATGTCCAGAAATTCTTCCAGAAATACCAAGTGACCATGGGACTTGTGTAAGTAAAGTCTAAGATCATTCTTATCAGTGCTGGGGTCATCTTTGAAAAGAAAGCTGGATTGAGTATTTATAAATCTGACAGACTAGATGTACTTCATACAAGAATTTCAGAGGAAGCGGCAATAGACATGTTGATTGCATTGCGGATTTTCACTTTATTTTCCGACACATTCCCGAAATCTGGATAAGGCAAAGGTTATAAATATTATCCAACAGTTTATGAAAGGATGAAGATCGAGAGTGGTGAAATACAAACCAGTTAACTTGTCATCCGAAGTCGGATGTCTGTTGGACTCGATTACAAAGAACATGCTACTAGATAGTTAGAAGGTAATAACATAACTGGTGAGTGTGGTAATGTATCGATGAAAGGAAAACCAGAAGTGGCAAACATTTTTTGGAATGGTTTGAAGATGATTCTTGGAGACTTAGGCAATGTAGAACCAATGGGTAACGTGGAGTTGGATATTTAGGAGCTCTTTTTTAAGAACTCACAGTGTAATCTCATAAAAAAAGTTAAAGCGAGAGGTATTGGGAAGAACATATGCAAAAGGAAAGTAAAAATTAGGTTTACATTCTTGTGAATGTAATTGGAATATAGAGGATGCAGTGAACCAGTTGTATCAAGTGTTGGTGAGACTAAACTTAGAATATTGTGTATCGTTCGGAGTCCCAATCCCAGAAAGAATACACTGACGATAAAAGAACTGCAAAAGGTATTATCCAGATTAATCCCTAAAATAGCAAAATTGTCTGATGTGGAAACCCAGCCTGTGATCTCGAGTTTAAAAATATGAGAGGTGATTGCAGTGAATCTTAGAAACTTAGCGGGGACTGAATAACAGAGGGACATGGAGAATTAAAGGAGGCGAGATCAGGAAGAATCCCACGATATTCTACACGGACAAGTAGAACAGAATAATCAGCAAACAGTTAGTGTCCATAAGAAACCAAAGGGGCAATCTGTGTGCCAAGCTGGAGAACATTGATGGATTGTTACATGAGACCTTCACATCTATTTTACTTGGGAGAAGGAGGAGGCAGGTACAGAATTCAAGAAGACGGACTAGGAAGCTCTTGAACAGATTGATGTAAAATACGAGCAGAGATTTGAGGCTTTGTTCTGTATAAATTTGGACCAATCTCCATGTCTGAATGA
>NW_025211055.1:10338-15920 GCF_004010195.1 Chiloscyllium plagiosum
AATTAGTTTGAGGAGGTTGATTGTTTAGTTTTGTAGGAAGGCCTTTGACAAATTTCCACCGGGGAAACTGAAAAATAATGTAAAATCTCACAATATGAAGGATAACTTGACAAGTTACAAGGAAAACTGTCTTAGTAGCAGGAGACTACTAAGGGTGGTGGGATAAGGCCGTTTGTGTGACTGGAGACCAGTGTCCCCTGGTGTACCACAGGGATCAGTGCTGTGTCCCTTATTGTTTGTGGTATTCATAAAAAAATATAGATGTGAATGTGGAGGGGGTTATGTGGAGAGTGGGGGAGGTGTGATATGTAAGTGTGTGTTTGATATAAAGATTAGCTGGGTGGTTCGCAGTGAGGAAGAAGACCTTAAGTTACAGGAAGATGCAGATGGAATGATCAGATGGGCAGATCAATGGCAGATGGAATGTAACCCTGATAAATATGAGGTGATGTACTTTGGGAGAAGGAACCAGACAGGGGAGGACTCAATGAATGGCAGCACAATGGGAACCTCAGAGTGTGCTTCTCCACACATACCTGAATGTGGCTGGACAGGTTAATGGACTGGTTAAGATTTGGACCTTAGGTGTAGCGTTTCCTAATCAGGGCGTAGATTATAAGAGCAATACAAGGCTTTCGTTCGGCCAACATTGAGTACTGTATGTAGTTCTGGGAGCCATTTCAGGAAGGTTGTGATTGTACTGGAGAGGGTGCAGAGGTGATTCACCAGGATATTCCCGGGGATGGAGCATATGAGCTATGGAGAGAGGCTGGATAAGCTCTGGTTGTTTACTTTGTAGCAGAGAAAGCTGAGGGGTCGGTGATTTTGAAGGATAAGATTATAAGCGACACGGACAGGGTGGATAGACAGCAGCTGTTCCTTTTAGTCAGGGGGTCAAGAACAATCAAGCACACTTTTAGAGTTAGAAGTTTGAGGTTCAGAGAGGATTCAAACTTTTTTTTCACCTAGAGGGTATTGTGTTCTGGGATTACTTCCTGAGAGGGGAATTATCACAGGTATCCTCACAATCATTAAAAAGTACTTGGAAGAGCACTTGGAAGTGTCATAACATTCCAGGCTATGGGCCTGCTGTAGGAAGGTGGGACTAATATAGATCGTGCTGTACTTCAGTTGGCACAGAGTCTATGCTCCTGTGGGTGTATGGTGTCGAAGGTCAATTATTGAGCAGTTTAAGGCAGGGATTGATGAGTTGCTGAAGAGTTATATTCACAAGGGTTATAAGAGTGAACTGTAATAACTTGTTAAATCATGTCAATGTGAGAAACATGAGAAAAAAAGTGCAGTTTCCTTACAGGTTGAAACCAGAGAATGGAGAATGGGGAACAGGGAAATGGCAGAACTATGAAGCCTCTACTTCAGTTCTGTCTTCACATAACTTTCAAACAATACAAGGAAAACCGAGACTTGTGTGGCAAAATGATAGAGTACATGGAACATAGAACATAGGAAGTAAATGGTTTCGGAGAAATTATTGAGGCAAAAAGTAATGGTCATAGACAACACTAACATCGATTTATGAAACGGGAATTATGTTTGAGAAACAGACTGGGAGACAAATGAAAGAGAAGCAATGGATGTAAAATGTTTTGATTTTCAGAAAAATTTTGGTAAAGCTCCAAGCCCAGTTTGCAAAATCAAATCTTAATTGTTTGGGGCGAATATATGGCCATGTTTCTAGAATGGGACAGCTGGCAGGAAACAGTGAATAGAAATAAACAGACTCGTCAAGCAACAGCCTGACATTGTCTGTAAGTTATGATTCTGTAAGGTATAAGTACTTCCACATCTAGTCAAAAAACGTTGGGAACAATTAAACAATTCACTGGAGGAAGAGATTCCACAAATAACCCATTCCTCCATGATGGAAGAGCCCCGCATTTCAGTGTATAAGATAAGGCTGATTCATTCGCAACAATCTTCAGTCGGAAGTGCTGAGTGGATGATCCATCTCAGCCTCCTCCAGTTGTCCGCAGCGATTCAGTTATCAGTCATCAACCAATTCAATTCAGTCCATGCGATATCCAGAAATGGTTGGAGATACTGGATACTCCAACCTCTTCTGGCAATAGAACTGAAAACTTGTGCTCCATAACTTGCCACTCACCGAGCCAAACTGTTTCAATACAGTTACACAATGACACTTCCCTGGTTATGTGGAAAATTATCCCAAGTATCTCCTGTATATAAAAAGCAGAACAAATCCAATCCGGCCGATTACCACCCCATCAGTCTACTCTCGATCATCAGTAAAGTGGTGGAAGATCTCAGTGCTTTTAAGAAGCACTTGCTCAGCAATATTCTGGTCAATGACGCCCAGATTTGGCTCCACCAGGGCCACTCAGCTCCTGACCTCATTACCGTGGTTCGAACATGGACAAAAGAGCTGAATTCCAGAGGTGGGGTGAGAGCGATAGCCCTTTAAATCAAGGCTTCCTTCGACCAAGTGTGATATCAAGGGGCTTTAGCAACACTGGAATCAATGGGTATCAGGGCCAAACTCCCTGCTGGTTAGAATCATGTCTGACACGTAGGACGATGGTCATGGTTGATGAAGTTCAGTCAACTCAGCTCCAAGTCTGTAGGAGTCCCTCGAGCAGTGGCCGAAAACTTCTTCAGGGCTGCTTCATCAATGACCTTCCCTCCAATTTAAGGTCAGAAGTGGGGATGTTCGCCAATGATTGTACAATGTTCTTCAACATTTGTGGCTCCTCATATACTGAAGCAGTCCATGTTCAAATGCGTCAAGATCTGGATAGTAGCCAGGCTAACAAGTGGCAAGTAATATTCAGGCCACACAAATTCCAGACCGTGACCATCACCAATAAAATATAATCTAACCTGCCCCTTGGCATTCAATGGTGTTACTATCACTGAATCCCCCAGTATCAAAGTCCTGATGGGTAATCATTCCTCAGAAACTCACTGGTCTCGCCACATAAACAGTAACTACACGAGCAGGTCAGAAACTAGGAATACTGCGACGAGTAACTCACATCCTGACTTCCATAGGTCTGTCCATTATCTACAATGCTTAAGTCAGAGGTGTGATAGAAGACTCCCAATTTGCCTGGATGAGTGCAGTCCCAACAACACTCAAGAAGCTTTATACCATCCAGGACAAAACAACCAGTCTGACTATCCATTCATCCACAATTCTCCACCAGCAACGCTCAGCAGCAGCAGCAGTGTTTTACTATCTATATGCTGCAATAAAATTATTCACCAAAGATCCTCAGAGACCATCTTCCCAACCCACGACCACGTTGATCGAGAAGGACAAGGGCTGCAGATGTATGGAAATACCATCATCTTTAAGTTCCCCTCCTAGCCATTCACTATCCTGACTGGGAAATATATCACCGCTCCTTCACAGTCACTGGGTCAGAATCCTGGAATTCCCTCCCTCATGGCATTGGAGGTCAACAGCAGCAGGTGGACTGCAGCGTTCAACAAGGCAGCTCACCACCACCTTCTCAAGGGCAACTAGGGACAAGCAATAAATACTGGACCAGATTCACGAAGTAAATAAATAGAAATTAACAGAGGAAGTTTACTGATGTGTCTCAGGGATCAGTGCTTGGGGCCCAGCTGTTCACAATGCCCTTTAAGTATTTGGTTGCTGGAAACAGATACAATATATCCCAGCCTGCTGACAGCACTAACGGATGTGGGTCAGGAGGTTGTAAAAAAGGACCAATATTGCAGGAAAGAAAGCAGTGAGGAAGATAAATAGTTTGCTGACCTTCATTTCAGGGGGATTTGAGTCCAGGAGAAAGTGTGTCTTACTGCAGCTGTACATGGCCTTGGTGAGACATCATCTCAAACATTGTGCAGTATGGTGGGCAGTTTTGATCTCCGTACCAAATAAAGGAAAAACCTGACATTCAGGAAGAGCAGTGAAGGATGACCAGTGATAGCTGGGATGACGGGCTTGTTGTGGGAGCAGAGGTTGGCGTGACTGGACCAGTATTCTATGGGGTTTAGAAAAATGGGTGGAGATCTCAGTGAAATATACAAAACTCTGACAGTGTGAGACAGATTGGACACAGTGATAATCATTCCCCTGGCTGGGACGTCTAAAACAAGGGGCCACAGCATTAGGTACAGGCAGGTCACTCTGCATTGAGATGAGCATAAATGTTTACACTCACTGACTGGGGAACCTGGGGAATTTTCTCGCACCTGGAAAGCAAGACACTGATTTATAGATAATGGTTTAGAGACAGTAAAGGAATGGTGGGAGAGCAGGAGTACGGTGTGGAAATGAAGGGCCAACCATCATGACATTGAATTGGGTAGCAAACTCGATGGACCAAACGTACTACTGCACTTCCTATTTTATAGCTTCCCAAGGTTACTCACATTAACAGATATGTACATCATGTGGGGTAAGTGCATTGAGGAGATTTTTTCCATGAACTAGAATGGGGAGGCTCAATGTGTTGTATGACCCACTCCTTTCCCGCTGTTTCTGTGCAGTCTGTGGGAAAGCTCGGTAAATGCTGTCACAAGCTCTCAGATATTAGGAAGGGGGTCTCTGCAGGGTCGACAGGATTGTGTTCCCATTCCCTTTTCCGATACTGATGCTGAGGCCGGATGTTCTGTCCGGTTTCATCCTTTCAGACCCCGGAGTAGTTTGATACAAATGAGTGCCTTGCTTGGCCGTTTCAGAGACCATTGAAATGATTATCACATGTCAGGGTCTTTGGAGTCACTTCTAGGCCAGACCAGGAAATCACGGGAGATTCACTTCCGAAAAGTGCATTGGCGAAGGAAATTCCGTTTACAATCCATATTGGCTTCAAGGTCACTGTTAGTGATCCCAGATTTTAGATCTCGATATTGTATTAATTGTCTTTAACTTCCACCCGCTGCCAGATCATTAGCCTGGTCTGAATTAGTAATCCAGTGACATTTCCACAACAGCACCATCTCCACATGGGGACCTGTCAAAAGCCACACTGAGCAGGTTATTTCTGTGCTGCTTGACAGCTCTGTTAAAAAGAACTCCCACCAATTTGACTGTCGTGATGGGACTGAGGGGGTGGTAAAAGATCAGATTGTTATTATTCCCGTCTTAGGGGACTGGACTTAGCTGAGTAATTTTCCACATTGCCAGGGAGTTGTCAGCGTTGGAGCTGAAATGAAAATGCTCCCCCAGGGACACGGCTTGTTATGCAGCACCAGTCTTCAGTCCTATTGCAGGAATGGGGTCAGGACCCATTGTCAGTGTCGTATCTACTGTGTTCAGCTGTTTCTTCCTGTCACGTGCAGCGAATCAAATTGGTGGAAGACTGGCATCTGTGATCCTGTGGGCATCATGATGAGGGTGAGGTGTATCATCGACTTAACACTTCTGGCAGAAGATGGTGCAGATAAAACATCCTTCTCTTTTACACTGATGTGCAGGTCTGTTCCATTATTTAGGATGGGAATGTTTGTGGAGCCCTCTCCTCCAGTCATTTGTTTCATCGTCCATCATCATTTATGACTGAATATGACAGGACTGCAGGGCTTCGATCAGATCTGTTGGTCAAGTCTGGTAGCTTTAATGAGTTAGC
>NW_025211055.1:19961-21527 GCF_004010195.1 Chiloscyllium plagiosum
TGAATGTCACTGGGAACAGTAGCCCCTGTGAATGTCACTGGGAACAGTAGACCTTGTGAATTTCACTGGGAACAGTAGACCTTGTGAATTTCACTGGGAACAGTAGACCTTGTGAATTTCACTGGGAACAGTAGACCTTGTGAATTTCACTGGGAACAGTAGACCTTGTGAATTTCACTGGGAACAGTAGACCTTGTGAATGTTACTGGGAACAGTATCCCCTGGGAATATCACTGGAAAAGTTGACCCTGTGCATGTCACTGGCAACAGTAGAACCTGTGAATGTCATTGGGATCAGTAGCCTCTGTGAATGTCACTGGGAGCAGTAGCCCCTGTGAATGTCACTGGGAACAGTAGGCCCTGTGATTGTCACTGGGAACAGTAGACTCTGTGAATGTCACTGGGAACAGTAGACCTTGTGAATTTCACTGGGAACAGTAGACCTTGTGAATGTCACTGGGAACAGTGGACCCTTTGAATGTCACTGGGAACAGTAGCCCCTGTTAATGTCACTGGGAACAGTAGACCCTGTGAATGTCACTGGGAACAGTAGCCCCTGTGAATGTCACTGGGAACAGTAGACCCTGTGAATGTCTCTGGGAACAGTAGCCCCTGTTAATGTCACTGGGAACAGTAGACCCTGTGAATGTCTCTGGGAACAGTAGCCCCTGTGCGTGCGGTAGAGCAGTGCTGCTCCTCTTCATGTTCCAGACAAGAATCCCTGGAAAAACTGGAGTCAATAGGAAGCAGAGGGAGAACTCTACACTGATGGGAATAATGTCTGGCACAAAGAAGCTCCAGGTCATCTCTGCAGGAGTTCCTCAGTGTAGCGTCCTTGGCCCAACCATCTTCAGCTGCTTCATCATAAGGTCAGAGGTGGGGATGTTCTACAATGAATGCACAATGTTCAGCACTGTTCGTGACTCCTCAGACAGTGAAGCAGTCCGTGTTCAAATGCAGCAAAACCTGGAGAATATCCAGGTGTGTGGCTGACAAGTGTAAAATAACATTTGTGCCATGCAAGTGCGAGGCAGTGACCATCTCCAACAAGAGAGAATCTATCACCCCATGAGATGTAATGGCATCACCATCACTCAGCTTGCCTCTCCCAACCCATATTCTGTGGGTTGCCATTATGAGGAGAGATTGAGCAGATTATGCTGGGGTTGAGATGAATGAGAGGAGATCTAATTGAGGGATACAAGATGTTAAAGGGATTGATTAAGTAGCAGTAGAGAGGGTGTGGGACAATGTAGAATGAGATCATAGCTTGAGGGTAAAGGCTAGCAGATTTAAAACAGAGGTAAGAAGGAATAACGTCTCTCAAAGGGTCATGAATCTGTGGAAATCATTACCCCAGGTTGTGGTGGATGCTGGGACACTGAATTAATTTAAGGAGGAGACAGACAGATTTTAAATTCGTAACAAGTTGAAGGATTATGGACAGCAGGCAGGAAAGTGGAGTTGAGGCCAAGATGAGATCAGCCATGATCAAATTAAACAGCTCGCGGGGCTGAATGGTCCACTCCTGCTCCTGGTTCTTATTTTTGTATGTTACGTTCTTAT
>NW_025211056.1:0-1941 GCF_004010195.1 Chiloscyllium plagiosum
GGGAGTTCACTTTATGGGAAAAGCTTCATGAATCACATTGCATTGTATTTAATCAACATGTGTTATCTAAGAACTGCATGCATACTGAATGGAGGAGCAAAATTGATGGGCTGAAGGGACTACAACAGTTCTCACTTCGTATTTCACAATGTTTAAACATATTAAGGGATATGAATATTGTATGGGTCAAACTGCATTAAGGAGATGTTCGACCATTAACTAGCACAGAGAAAGCTCAATGTGTTGTGTGACGTACTCATTTCCCGATGTTCCTGTACAGTGTGTGGGAAAGCTCTGTAAATGTTGTCACATACCGTCAGATGTTAGGAAGGAGGTCTCTGCAGGGTCAACAGGACTATGTTTCCCGTTCCCTTTTCCGACACCAAGGTTGGAGCCAGGTGCTCTCTCCGGCTATATCCTTTAAGCGCTCGGAGCAGTTGATACAATTCAGTGTCTTGCTTGGCCGTTTCAGAGACTATTGAAGAGTTTATCTCATGGCTGTGTGTCTGGAGTCACTTTTAGGCCATACCAGGAAAGCACGGAGATTCACTTCCTGAACGTACATTGGGAAGTAGATCGATGTTTACAATCAACATTGGACTCAAGATCACTGTTACTGAACCAGATTTTAGATCTTGATATGTTAATCATTGTTTTTATCTTCCACCAGCTGCCCAAGCTTGAGCCTGGTCTGTATTAGCAATCCAATGACAATTCCACAACAGCACCATCTCCACATGGAGACCGATCTGGAACCATTCTGAGCAGGTTATTTCTGTGCTACTTGATAGCTCTGTCAAATAGAACTCCCACCAATTTGACTGTCGTGATGGGACAGATGTGGTGGTAATTGGTCAGATTGTATTTATTCCCCTTTTAGGAAACTGAACATAGCTGAGTAATTTTCCACGTTGCCAGGGAGATGTCAGAGCTGGAGCTGGAATGAAACAGCTTCCCCAGGGACACGGCTTGTTGTGCAGCACAAGTCTTCAGTCCGATTGGGGGAATGGGGTCAGGGCCCATTGCCTTTGTTGTATCTACTGTGTTCAGCTGTTTCTTCATGTCACATGCAGCGGATCGAATTGGTTGAAGACTGCCATCTGTGATTCTGTGGGCATCATGATAGGGTAATTGGATCATCCACTCAACACGTCTGCCTGAGGATAGTGCAGACACCACATACTTGACTTTTACACTGATGTACAGGACTGTTCCATTATTTCAGATGGGGATATTTGTGAAGTCCTCTCCTCCAGTAAGTCGTTTAATAGTCCATCGACAACGTCTGCCTGAGGATAGTGCAGACACCACATACTTGACTTTTACACTGATGTACAGGACTGTTCCATTATTTCGGATGGGGATATTTGTGAAGTCCTCTCCTCCAGTAAGTCGTTTAATAGTCCATCGATTTGGCAGGGTGACAGTGCTTAGATCTGATTTGTTACTCGTGGTATAATTTCTGCCTCTGTACCAGATGTTAGTTCTGCTGTTTCGAGAGTAACCAGCCAATTGCGGTAGCTTTAATGGGTTGTCATCAGGTAAAGGTACACATGGTACTGAACCTGGCTTGTTCACCCACACCCGTCACTGGCTTGAGGGTAATGGTGGACTGAGGGATTATCATGAGGGAAAGGTTACAGATTGTCATTGAATACAATTCTGTTTCTGCTGTTGCTGCTGTGACCTATAGCATCAGATGATAACCCAGTTGAAGCTGCAATATCTACATTTCAGTTTCACTGACTGTCCCCCAGTTCACACCGAAACCCATTCGCCTAACAGCCCTGTATTCACTGACCTACTGTGGTTTCTGATGCGGTAACACTTCCATTTTCATATTCTCATTCTGCTGAAATTCTTTCCTTGGTGTCGCACCTCCAATTTGTTACTTTAACTCAATCAATTTAAGGTACGAATCTAAATCTTTTCCTTTCAGTA
>NW_025211056.1:2546-8365 GCF_004010195.1 Chiloscyllium plagiosum
ACAACCGGAAGCGTCAGGGACAGACCACTATGAACACCGGAGGAAACATCAAAGAAGTGCTTCGCAGGAGGCTCCCAAGCACTGATGCTGTCGCCTAGCCAGGGGACGAAACGTTTGCAACAAAAACTTCCAGCTCGGCGAACAGAACCACAACATACCCCTTGTTTCATTAGAGTCAGTCTCGGTACCAGAAACTTGGCTGCTCATGCTACATTCCCCTGAGAGTTCATCCACAAACTCCATCAACAAACACATCGACCTGGACCCAATATACCAACCACTACAGCGGACAGCTGAAACTGACAACCGGAAGCGGCAGGGACAGACCACTATAAACACCGGAGGAAACATCAAAGAAGCGCTTCGCAGGAGGCTCCCCAGCACTGATGATGTCGCCTAGCCAGGGGACGAAACGTTTGCAACAAAAACTTCCAGCTCGGCGAACAGAACCACAACAAGTAGGGGGAATGTTGACTATGTATTATTATATAGATCTGGCCATAGATACGTTTTCATTGTTGAGATCATCACCCCCGTTAGACAAATAAATTCAGGTACGTGACTTGTGATTGGCACTAAATAAGCGTTTCATGCTGCCTCAGTATTGTAATAAGAAGAAAAACAAACAATAGTATGAAGTTTTGGCTGAGTATTGTTTGACTGTAATGTTTAATATAGTTTCAAATTTGTAGCAGTTATCTTTAAATGCTTGTTCTTGAAGTTCGTATCAGATGGAGTATGGAAGGTTGTCGGCTGACTTTATAGAAGTTTATGAAATCATGAGATGAATGCATCGGGTGAATAGTCAAGGGCTTTTCCACAGGACGGGAAAGTTCAACCATAAAAGGCATAGGTTTAAGGTGAAAGGGGGAAGATTTAAAAGGGACGCAGGGGCAGTGTTTTTATGCAGAGTGGTATGGGTATGGAACGAGCTGTCAGAGGAAGAGTGGTAGATGCCAGTACAGCTATAACATTTAAAACTCATTTGGACAAACATACGAATGGGAAACATTTCGAGGCCTATGGGCCAAATGAAAGCAAATGGGGCTAGTTCAGTTTGGAAAACCTGGCCAGCATGGATATTAAGAAAAGCTTCACGCAGTGTCAGTGTGGGTTTATGAAAGGGAAACTATATTTTGCCCTATAAGATCATGCAAAGAATTCTAGAGATGCCTGAGAATATAACAAGCGGACTTGATAAAGGGGATCTGGTAGACAAGAGGCTTTCCAGAAATTTTCCGCAGGGTATTACAAAATAAAAGATCTTACTCAAGCAGGAAGCTCGTAGGATGATGGATAATGTATTAACATGCGATGATGATTGGTTAACACATATAAATCGGAGATTCAGGATTAATGGATCTTTATGATAAAGGTGTATCTGCTGGAGCACCACACATATCAGTCCGATGGCATCAGTTATTGTAATCTATGCTGACAGCCTGAAGGAGGGAGCTGAGTGCAATATACATCCGAGTTTGTGAAAGACACTGAGAACCAAAAGGCTGGCTGTTATTTAATGGAAAGGACTTGCAGAAAAGGAGTATCAAGTGATTGGAGTCTTCCTGTGTATGAAACATAACGTCAGCATGCTGATGCAGCAAATAACTAGGTTGAATCATTAAACGGCTTCCAGAGATGAAAGGGTTGAGTTATTCAGAATCTCTATAATGGTGAGGTGATTATTCATTGAGGTTTAAATGAATGGAGAGGGATACTGCTGAAATATACAAGATACAGAGCGGTCTTGAGAAAGTAGATGTTGAGAAGTTGCTCCCATTCCTGGGCAGAGTGTCGAACTCGAGGATAAAGATACCGAATAAGGAACATCGATTTCAATCTGAGATACAAAGTGATGTCTTCTCTCAGAAAGTAGTGAATATCTGGAATTCCCTAAACCAGAGAGGTGTGGAGAGATACAGGAGTCGGCAGGAAAGTGGAGTTGAGGCCTGGAGTAGATCAGCCATGTTCTTATTTTATGACAGGGCAAGCTTGAGGGGGCGAATCACCTACTTCCGTTCCTATTCATTAATTTCACATGTTACGCTATTGGAAACTAACAGGTTATTTTCGTGGAAGTCGTGTTGCATTCAGGGACAACAGATGATTTGTTTGGGTTAACCGTAGGTGGGATATGGGGGCTGTATACCCAGCGTATCTAGGTTTGTAACATGACCCAAATCTGGAGCAGAGGATACAGAGAGGGGAAGTCTGGAAAGAGAGCTTAGGGGTGGGGGGTCGGTTCCTGACCCAGGCTGGATTTTAAAAGTACCTTTGCGAAACAACACCTATCCATCGGAGTGGCCTCGATGTGCCTTTGTGTAGCCGGTCCGAAGGGTTGAACGTAACATCAGGACATGGGGCTGAGGGACATGAGTGGGCCATTCGGCCCATTGACACTACTCCACCAGAAAATAAGGTTGTGGTTCATCTCATTGTGTTCCCAGCTGCACTTTGCTCCCGATGCACCATTATCCCTGATTCACCTGTTTGCAGAAAATCATTTTATATTATATCGAAGCCAGCCTCGATATAATATAAAGATTCAGCCATCCCAAACTTCCGGGAAAGAGAATTCCCACTGGAATAAATTCCCACTTGGAAAAATTCTCCGAATTCCTGCATTGACTGAGGTTGGAAGGTGTCACTGTTTCATTTTTATCCCACTCCTCCACTGCTCCCAACAAATTTAAAATGTAGCTTAAAAATGCATTGCTGGAAAAGCGCAGCAGGTCAGGCAGCAGCAAAGGAGCAGGAGAATCGACGTTTCGGGCATATGCCCTTCTTCAGTAATGAGGAGGGTGTGCCAAGCAGGCTAAGATAAAAGGTTGGGATGAGGGACTTGGGGGAGGGGCGTTGAAAATACGATAGGTGGAAGGAGGTTAAAGTGAAGGTGATAGGCCGGAGAGGGGTGGGGCGGAGAGGTCGGGAAGAATTGCAGCTCAAGAAGGCGGTGCTGAGTCTGAGGAACTGAGAAAAGGTGGGGGAGGGGAAATGAAGAAGCTGGAGAAATCTGCATTCATCCCTTGTGGTTGGAAGGTTCTTAGGCAGAAGATAAGGCGCTCTTCCTCCAGGCGTCATGTTGCCACGGTCTTGCGATGGAGGACGCCAAGGACCTGCATGACTTTGGCGGAGTGAGAGGGGTAGTTAAAGTGTTCAGCCACAGGGGTTTGGGTTGGTTGATGCGGGTGCCCCAGAGGTGTTCTCTGAAAGGTTCTGCAAGTAGGCGGCCTGTCTCCCCAATGTATAGGAGGCCACATCGAGTGCAGCGGATGCAGGAAATGAAGTGTGTGGAGATGCAGGTGAACTTCTGACGGATATGGAATTATCCCTTGGGGCCTTGGAGGGAAGTGAGGGGGAGGTGTGGGCGCATGTTTTGCATTTCTTGCGGTTCCAGGGGAAGGTGCCGGGAGTGGAGGTTGGGTTGGTGGGGGGTGTGGATCTGACGAGGGAGTCGCGGAGGGAGTGGTCTTTCCGGAACACTGATAGGAGTGGGGAAGGAAATATATCCTTGGTGGTGGGGTCTGTTTGGAGGTGGCGGAAATGACGAAGGACGAAACGATGTATCTGGAGGTTGGTGGGGTGGTAGGTGAGGACCAGTGGAGTTCTGTCCTTTTGGCGATTGGAGGGGCGGGGTTCACGGGCGGAGGAGCGGGAAGTGGAGAAGATGCGGTGGAGAGCATCGTCAACCAAGTCTGAGGGGAAATTGCGGTCTTTGAAGAAGGAGGCCATTTGGATTGTTCAGTATTGGAATTGGTCCTCCTGGGAGCAGATACGGCGGAGGCGAAGGAATTAGGAACATGGGATGGCGTTTGTACAGGGGGCAGGGTGGGAGGAGGTGTACTCTAGGTAGCTGTGGTAGTCATTCGGTTTATAGTAAACATCCGTGTTGTGTCGGTCATCCAAGATAGAAATGGAGAGGACTAGGAAGGGGAGGAAGGTGTCTGAGACCGTCCAGGTAAATTTGAGGTCGGGGTGGAAGGTGTTAGTAAAGTGGATGAACTATTCTCCTAGTAAACGTTAAATGTAACCCGGTTGGTGATATGGCCGATCATAAAGTTCTCAGACTGCGTCAGGTTCAGTGACAGGAACAAGTCAGGCACATTTCTTTTGTCAGCCACAAATAACTAATAGAACTGACGGATGTGCATGGTGGATATCTGATTAGCACTGCTACCTCCCATCATCAAGGAGCTGCGTTCAATATAACCTCAGGCGACGCTATGTGTGGAGTTTGAGCATTCTCTCTGCAGTTTTTGGTGTGGGTTTCCTCCCAATGCTCCAATTTCCTCCAACAGTCCAAAGATCCGCAGCTTAGAGTGGATTGGCCTTGCTAAATTGCCCATCGTGCCCAGGGATGTGTAGGTTAGATAGGTTAGTCATGGGAAATGCAGGGTTACTTGGATAGTGTAGGGGGGCAGGTCTGGTGGATGCTTTTGGAGGGTCAGTGTGGACTTGATGGATGGGATGTCCTGCTTCCACACTGTAGAGATTCTGTGAAAATGACAAGAAATTTGGACGATACCCAGTGGGTATCTATCTGATCCACTCTCGTCTAGGTCTTGTATGTTTCAATAAGATAATTTCTCTTTCCAAGAGTGACCTGTTAAATCCTTCATAATATAAGGTACTCATTCCTGGAATGCATGAAATGAAACATCTCCGAACTGCTTCCAATGTAATTATATTCTTCCTCAGATAAGGAGACAAAGAAAAAAATAATCTCACATTCAGATCTTGAGATTTATTTTTGTTTTCTCAGTGTTGTCGTTCTTTGTAACTCTCTTCCCCACAGAGCACTGGAGGCAGAGATATTGTATATTTTTGAGGCACAGACAGAAGATTTATAAATAATAACGGTGTCGAGGATTATCGGGGATTGGCAGGAATGTGCATTGTAGGGGAAATGTAGACAGTGGTACCAAATGACACTGCTCCAGAACATCCAGGAATCTCATTCAAAATGAAATGGTAATATCAATAAAATGTTAAGGGGGAAGCCCAGATGGCGGCGATCTGGAAGGTCTGTTTTACTGGAGTCTGCATCACAGCACAGGCGAAGTGGTTCTCTAACCCACCCCATACCAGTCAGTTACTTAACATTCAACACTAAAAGAGCGATATAATCTTTACTATCCCGTTTTGTCAAGTGGAATTGACAAAATATGGGAAAGGATCGAGCAAGTCCCAACACACGGTGCACCCGTCAGAAGCATCGAGCCTGCCTGAGGCTGTAGCTGAAACCCACTCTGCTCGTTCCATGGACCCAGTTACTCACCAGGCCTTGGTCACTGAGTTCACCAACTTAAGTGAAATGATTGAAGGCATGACTGAACAGAAGTTCAGCTGTGGCTAGAACCGCTGTCAGACGTGCTCCAAAAACATGAGCAGCAATACAATGTCAAGTGCCGAACTGCATTGACAGACACTGTGATGAATTCCTCTCGGGAGAAGATCCTCCCCCTTGAAATACAGGACCATACCTTAACTGAACAAGATGACCACCTCGAGAACAGGGACAGGATGAAGAATGTTCACATCGTCGATCTGCTGGGCCAGACGGCAGGTGGTCAGCTTTCATCTGGCTGGTGTGATTCCTTCACTTCGAAGCTGAAGAGGGACGGGTGAAGTCAGTTCATTGGGTTACGGCACGGCGGTTAGACTCAGACCAACGCCTTTGCCCTGTCCTTGTGCGGTTACATAGTTACAGGGATAAACAAAGACTGATGGAAGCTCAGTGTGGTTTCCGATGGCTTTAATTCACGAGAGCTCCAGGGTTATGTTCTTTCGGGACTTTTCAGCATCGGTGATTCAGGAAA
>NW_025211056.1:9308-21543 GCF_004010195.1 Chiloscyllium plagiosum
CCCCAACATACTGCCCCAGAAGTGGGATAGAAGTCACATAAGATTATGTTGTTTGCAGATGAAGGTCTTATATTTTTGTCAAATCCCGCAATTTCGGCAGCTCACGTGACGCAATGCATTAATTCGCTCGTCGCCGTTTTGGGCTTTAAGATTAATTTTACAAAGTTGGAGACCATGTTTATGGACATCTTATGGAAATACTAGATTTTGAGGGTAAATACTGTTTTCTTTTTAAATGGACGGGGGGGGGGGGGGGGAGGTTTCTCTATTTCAGCATATTCATTACATTTTGATCATTTATCAAACTATGTCCATTTGTTTAAAATATTAAACAAGACCTTCAAAGAAGGGAGGCACCTCCGATATCCTGGCTAGGTCGCATAGCTGTTCTTAAAATGCATGTCCTACCTCATTTACTACACCCCGTGTGAATGCTTCCTTTGATGTTTCCCAGACAGACATTTAGGAGATTTTATGGCTGGTTTAGCTCTTTCATTTGACACCATAAGCGACTCTCTATCAAGCTAACCAAATTGTAACTACCCCATATTGTGGGGAGTAGATCTCCCAGATTAAAAGCTATGAATTAAGGTCTTTTTTTATCCTATATTAGTGTCTGGGCCGCTGGGGACTCGGCGTCAATAGGATTAGATATTGAATCCTCTCAGACAAAGTGAACCCTTATTAGTCTACTGGTCTTAGACCAAATGAGAACATTTATGGAGTATTGTAATAACCCAATAATTATCAATACTGTTAAAGCATGAATGACAATGCGTCAGATTGAGGGCAATACAGCCAAAACCATGTTTCTTACCCCTATAATTGGTATACCGGTTGTCATCCTGGGATAATGGATACCAGGTTTAAACTGTGGGCAGCAAGGTGTGTGCCTTGCTGGAGTGATTTAGAATTGGTAGAATCCTTACACTGTGGATACAAGCCCTTGGGCCCAGCAAGTCCACTTTGAACCTTTGAAGAGTAGCCCACCCAGACCCATTCTCCTACCATCCTATATTACCCCTGACTAATGACCCAACCTACTCATCACTGAATACTATGGATGATTTATCAATAATCAATTCATCTAACCAGCACATCTTTGGATTGTGGGAAGAAACCCACACAGACACGGCAAGAATATGTTAACTCCACACAGCCAGGCACCCAAGGACGGAACCAAATTCGGGACCCTGGTGCTGTGAGGCAGCAATGCTCACCACTGAGTCACCTCGTGTTATTTTAGGGAGAATCAATGTTGTAATTTGATCAAATAACTCGTACGTATGGACTGGCTAGTAGAGACCTCTTTTTCTTTTCCAGATCAGAGATTTTATTAAAAAAAACACACTTTTACCAGACTCTTACTGATCCGATAGAGAGAAGAGGGTGCTTATTGCTTAGAATACACTCTCTGTCAGTACCCTTGGTTCAGAACACTTCGGAGCCATTGGAGGATATTTGTGAAAATGCTCGAAGAATTTCATCTGTAATAGCACCCATTACATGCAGTTGAAAATTCTTCATTGGGTCTATCTGACCCTAGATTATCTCCCAAAATTCAAAGTGGGATTATCTTCAGCATGTCCTAAATGCAGATTGACTACAGACACTCTTACCCATTGCTTGTGGTCCTGCTGCAGGCTTCACATATATTGGAGCACTGTGTCAGGTGTGATCGAGTGGGTCGAGGGGACTGAATTGGGGATGGACCTGGTTTCTCTTTTCCTGGGCCTGCCCAGGGTACTTTACACAGATGCACAAGTGAAAAAAATATCCTTACTTTCTGTGCGAGGAAAAGCATTCTGTTGTGTTGGATGTCTGAATCACCTCCTGTTTTGCTGGACATTTCTTCAGGCCGCAGATACTACACAGAGTACCTCCAATCATAATGGGTGGGAGAATCGGGCTGGAATTCAATGAGAGGTGGGTGAGGTGGGTGGTATTTAATGAGGTGAGTTCGATAAGATAGCACCAGGAAACTAGCTCAGCTTCGTACCCCTCTGTCACACTCAATGAAAATGACACTGAGACAAATTACTGTTTTATACAGCTCAATGAGCCAAAGACTCTGCTGTCCTCACTCCCAGTTACAAAGCTGCAGAACAAATGCTCATTCAAAACTCTCCATTGCCTGAACTCACAGCAATATTCCATTCACTCATAATTCTTAATAATACTGACCCGTGTTGCATGATACTACCGAAATGTCTTCATATCAGCATTCTGAAACCTGTGAACATATCTTTCCATGACATTTTTTCTCAGTCTGTCCCTCTCTGTCTCTATCCCGAAACACATGTATTTACAGTCATACGTTTTTACTGCATGGAAACAGGCCCTTCGGCCCAGCTGGTACATGCCGACCAAAATGTGCATCCACACTCACCACATTTCCCTGCCCTTGCTCCTTTCCTATCCATGTATTTATCCAAATACCCTTTTAATGTTATTGTACCCACCTCAACCACTTCCACTGGCAGCTCAGTCCATATGCAAAATACAGTCTGTGTAAAAACGTTGACCCACAGGTTCCTTTTTATTTTTGTCCTCTCCAAACATTAACAGAAGTCCTCTAGTCCTTGGTTCCCCAACCTTGCAAAGAAATTTGAAATATTCACCCTATGCATGGTTCTCATGACTTGATAAGAGCTACACTTCCATATAATCCCCCTCAGTTTTCTACTCTCCCTATAACGCAGACCTTTTAGCCCAGGAAACATCTTTGTAAATTTCTTCTACATTCTTTCTAGTTCAATAATGTCCTTTCTGGGGCAAGGTGAACAAAACTGAGCACAATACTCCAACTGCAGCCTTACCAACATCCTGTACAATGGCAACAGAACGTCTCAACTTCTATACTCAATGCCCTGATGTAGGCCAGTGTGCCAACAGCCTTCTTCACTGTCCTGTATATCTGCGACTCAAATTCAGACAACCGTGCACCTGATTTCCAACATCCTTTTGTTCCACTACACTCCTTAAGGCCCTCTCATTCACCATTAAACTCCCACCTGAATTTGACTTTCCAAAATGAAAGATGTCGCACTTATCTGTATTAAACTCCATTTGCTATTTTTCAGCCCACTTCTCCAGCTGATCAAGGTAGTGCTTCAACTTCTGATAATGTTCCGCACTGTAAACAATGCCTCCTATTTTAGTGTCATCTGCAAACTTACTAACCTGCATTGTGCACTCTCGTCTAAATCATTGATCTAGATAACACACAGCAATGGGGACAATACCGACCCCTGAGGCACTCCACTAGTCACAGGCCTCCAGTCCAACAAGCATACCTCCACCATAGCCATTTGCTTTATAATGTCAAACAAATTGCGTCGCCAAATTGCCAGCTTACCTTGGAGTCCGTGCGATCTAACCTTCCAGAGCGGCCTTTCATATGGAATCTTACCAAAGGCCTTACTGAAATCCATATAGATTATGTCGACCGCCCGGCCCCTCGACAGCTTTCCTGGTCACTTCCTCAAAAAACTCTAATAAAATTTGTAAGGCATGATCTGCCACGCACAAAGCTATGCTGACTGCTCCAAGTCACACTCTGTCTTTCCAAATGCATGCATATCTTATATCTCAGAACCTTCTCAAGTGGTTTGCCTAAAACAGGTGTGAAGCTTACTGGTCTATATTTCCTAGGCATTTATTTGCAACCCTTCTTGAAGAAGGGCACTATATTTGTTACCGCCCAGTCATCCGGGACCTTGGCCCCTGAACTGTCTTCTCACGCCTCTTGCAGTGCTCTTAGATATATCTGGTCAGGACCAAGAGATTTATCTGACTTTATGCATTCTAATATATCCATCAGCACCTCTACTGTGATATGGGCTGTACCAAGATATGCCAACTAACCTCCCAAAGGTCACAGGTCTTTATGTCTTTCTTCATGGTAAACACAGAGGGGAAAATGAGGACCTCAACCATCTCTTGTGGTTTTACACATGCGTGCCCATTTTGGTCTTTAAGGCGTCCTATTCTCTCTGTAGTTGTTCTTTTTCTTTACTGTACTGAATTTGGATTCACCCTAATCTGCTCAGCCAAGGCTATCTGATACCCCACTTTAGCCCTGCTGATTTCCTTCTTCAGTAAACTCGTATATCCCCTGTGTACTTCCAGAGATTCCCTTGGTCCCAGCTACCTGTACCTGAGCCATGCCTCATTTTTGCTGGCTAGAGCCTCAATATCGCTTAGCATCCAGGGTTCTCTCTTCCAGCCTCACTTTCCCTTCCCCCTCACAGGAATATGTAAACCTTGAACTCGAGCTATCTCACTTTTACAGGCCTCCCTCGTGCCCAATATCCTTTTACATGAAAACAAACTACTCCAATTAACCCCTGCAATCCCCTGTCTAATTCCAACAAAATATGCCTTGCTGCAATTTAGAACTTGAATCTGGAGACCAATTTTGTCCCTCCCATAACTATTTGAAAATTAATACAGCGCTAGTCACTTTTCCCAAAATACTCACCCACTTTACCACCGTCACCTATCCATCCCTATTTCCCAACAGTAGGTCGAGTTTATCCCTTCCTGTGTAGGGCCCTTTATATACTGCCTGGGGAAACTTTCCTGAACAAACTGAAGAAATTATGTTCCATCGAAGTTCTTAACCATCTGGATGTCCCAGTCTATGTTAGGAAAATTTAAATCACCTATTATGACAATCCTGATGCTCCTGCTACTCTCACCAGTTTCCCTGCATATTTGTTCCTCTAATTCCCATTAATGATTTGGAGGCTTATAGTGCAACCACTATAACATCACCATCCCCCTCTTACTTCCTTGTACCATTCACAAAACCTCATCGGATATTATCTCAATTATTTCATCTTTAAATACTTGTGTGATACTCACCTTAATCAGAACTATTGGTATTTCAACTGTTTCCATTTACGTCTCTCACTTGCAATGATTTTCACATCTGCAGCAAAACTTGTCAAGGTACAGTGGAGATATGGAGCTGTAACTGGATGGGAGCTGCACATCCTATCACTTCCAGCAAGTTTCCCCACACTGGGCAGTGATCTAACAGTGTTCCCGAAAACTGGATCAACCTGTGTTTATATATGAATGAATCAGTGCGGTCTGCACAGCTCCCCACGCTGGACACTTAGCCCATGATTATAGATCAAGTATTCGCGTGGGCTGCACAGAGTTCCATTCTGGATATTGTTGGGTTGCATTCAGCAGTACGCTAGCCATATCTACACAGTGCTCCATCCTGAATGTATTATGGATGGGCTGTTTATGTGAGTTTGATTGCGAATGTGAGAGAACTAAACATCTGGCAATACCTTTATTTTGTGTTTTCATTCTTGTGATTGGACCCTTCAAATCCTGACTCATCCTTAGACCCGACCTTCTGGATGAGTGATGGTGACTGTTGTTAAAGCATCTGGGTGTGCAACATGACCAACAATGGAGCAGAGGCTGCAGAGAGGACAGTCTCCGCAAAATGGAATGAGGAAATCACAGTCACATCAGCCGTGCTCTTCGTGAATAGTGGGGCAGGATTGAATGGACCACGAATGCAACTTATTCATGTATTTATGTTTGTTCCAAGCAAACTCCTCTTCTCTCTCAATGTCCCATACTGCTGGAAAGTGAGGCACCTCCTCCTGTTCCTGCGTAACAGTATCCTGGGGCTTCACTAGCCTACAGATTTCCCTGTGGCCCAGTTTCGAACAGTGGAGTGATGGCCTCCTGTTCCTATTCCTGTTCCCATGTCCCAGTCTCAAGCAGTTGAGTGACTCTCTCCTGTTCCCGTGTCCCAGTCTCAAGCAGTTGAACGACTGCCTCCTGTTCCTATGTCCCAGCCTCGAGCAGTTGACTGACTGCCTCCTGATCCCAAGTCTGTGAAAATGGATGTCCTCCTCCTGTTCCTGTGTAACAGGCTCCAATAGCTCTGTGCTCACCTCCTGCTACTGTGGAATGGAACTGAGGGACTGAATAGCCTCTTCACATTCCTTACAGCTTCTGTTGACTAAAAGCAATTCTCCTGATTCTGTAAATCACCATCAAAATCTGAATAATGTATTTTTGTATTTTACTCTCAGTAATTGAGCAAACAAGCTGACTGACAGAATTCAGAAGCTAAGTAGCTTCCTCCTGTTCCTGTGTTATACACTTAAGAGGCAATAGAGTCTCAGAGATGTACAGTACAGAAAAAGTTCCTTCAGTCCGGTCGTCTATGCCGACCAAATATCCTAAATAAATCTCGTTCCCCTTGCCAGCATTTGGCCCATTTCCCTCTAAACATCTCCCATGCATGTACCCATCCAAATTCCCTTTAAATGGTGTAACTGTACCTGCTTCCACCACTTCTTTTAGCTGTTCAATCCATAGACACAGCTGCCTCTGTGTGAAAATGTGGTCCCTCATGTCCCTTTTTAAATCTTTCCCCTCTCATCTTAAACCTTTGTCTTCTAATGTTGGACTCGCCTATCCTGGGAAAAGACATTGACTGGTTAACTTATCTATTCCCCTCATGATTTTATATACCTCTTTAAGGTCAGCCCTCAGCCTCAACACTTGAAAATAGCCCCAGCCTATCCGAACACTCCCTGTAACTCTAACCCTCCAACAACCGCAACATTATTTTAAATCTCTTCAGCACCCTTTCAAGTTTGAGAACATCTTTCCGACAGCAGGGAGACCAGAATTAAAGGCAGTATTGCAAAAGTGCCCAAACCAATGTCCTGTACAGATGCAACACGTCGTGAAAATGTTTAGACTCAAAGCACGCACCAATAAAGGGCAGGTCACCAAATGCCTTCTTCACTGCGCTGTCTACCTGTGACGGCACTTTCAAGGAACGGAGAACCTGCACCACAAGGTGACACAGCAGCTCAGTGACTAGCATTACTGCTTAAGAGCGCAGCGATCTGGGTTTAATTCCATCCTTGAATGTCTCCCTGTGTGGGGTTTGTACATTCTCCCCGTATCTGCATGAGTCTCCTCCGGATGTTATGTTTTCCTCCGACAGTATAAAGATATACAGACAAGTGTAGATTGGCCGTGCTAAATTGCGTAAAGTACCCAGGGATGTGTAGGCGAGGTGGATTAGCCATGGAAAATGCAGGCTCAGAGAGATAGGTTGGGGTTTGTCCAGTTGGATACTGCTTAGAGGCTCAGTGTGGCCTCGATGGGCCGATTAGGCTGTTTTCTCACTGTAGGGATTCGATAACTTCTATGGAGTTCTCCTTGATTGGCAGCTTTCGACGGGACCCTACCTACATGTCTTGCCTTGATTTGTCTTCCCAAAATGCTACACCTCACATTTATCTAAAATAAACTCCATCTGCCACTCCTCGGTTCACCTAAGCAAAGTCCTATTGTGGTCTGAGAAATCATTCTTCACTGTCGCTGACACCAACAAATTTGGTATTATCTACAAATGTACTGACCATACTTCATATACTCAAATGCAAATGATTTGTATAAGTGACAAAAGGCAGTAGACCCACTATTGATCTTTGTGGCATGCCACTGGTCACAGGTCTCCAAGTGTGAAGAACAAATGTCCACTGTCACGCCCTGTTTCCAATATTCAAGACAATGTTGGATCTAACAGGCGAGTTCTCCCTGGATCCCAGGCAGTCTAACCTTGCTAACCAGTCTACCATGTAGAACATTTTGGTTTTCTTACTGAATTCTATAAAGACATCATCCACTGTCCTGCCGTCATCAATCATCTTCATCACTTCCTCAAAAGATTCCACCAAGTCAGTGGGATGAGATCTCCAATGTACAAAGCCCTCTTCAGTCCTTGTCTTTCCAAATGCATATCGATCCTTTTCCTCAAAATCCCCTCCAACAATTTGGTCATCATTGACGTCATGCTCACTGGTCTATGGTTACCTGCTGGGTTTTTTTTGCCTTACTTTCTTAAATAATGACACTATGTTAGCAGCCTTCCACTCTTTTGACACCTCACCTGTGGAAATCAATGTTACAAATATATCAGCAAAATGCATCATCAATCTATTTCCTAGCTTTCCACAAACATCTGGGATACAACTGCTCAGGTCCCAGGGATTAGTTCACCTTTATGTGTTTTAAAATGTCCAACACCTCCGTGTAATATAGACACTTATCAAGGTATCACTGCATATTTCTTCACTCTCTTGCTCTTGTAACCTCCTCCACATTAAATACTGAGGAGAATTACCTGTTTAGTATCCCTCAAATCTGTTGTGGTTCTATACATTGGTAGCCGTACTGATCTTTAAGGTGCACTATTCTCTCCCTAGTTAATCTTTTGCCATTAAAGGATTTGTAGAATTTGTTCAATGCCTCATTAACCCAATTTCTAAAGCCATCTCTTGTCCACATTTTTCTGGCCCGATTTCCCCATTGACTATGCACTTGCTGCCCTTATACACCTCTCGGGATTCACTTGATTTCAGCTCTGTTTATCTAACCAATGCCTCTTTCCTTACCTTGACCAGAGCATCAATATATCTAGCCATCCAGCACTCCCTGCACTCACCAACCTTGCCCATCTCACTAATAGGAACACGTTGGCTCTGGATTCTTTAAAACCACGTTTTCATGGCCTTGCATTTACCAACCATCCCTTTACCTGTGAATAGGTTATCCCAATCAGCCTTTCACAGGGCATGCCTAACATTTTCAAAACTGGCCTCATTCGAAGTTAGAACTTTAATGTTGACATCAGGTATTTCCGATTCCATAATTAATTTAAAACTAATATTTATGCATAACAACCTTGAAAGTTAAATAAACACTTCTTGTGCCTCTATAACGGGCTCGAGAGACTGAATAGGCTCCTCCTGTCCCTCTGTAAAACACTGGAAATTCTGTCCCTCTGTGATAGACCCAAGAGGCTTAATGGCCTCCTCCAGTTCATCTATAACACACTCTAGAGGCTGCAAGGCCTCCTCCTGTCCCTGTGTAACAGATCCGAGACACAGCAACCCGTGGATTATGAGCAGCTGGAAAACTGTATCTAATGGAGACCTATTCCTTCTCAGTTACAGAAACACAAACAACACAATGTTCTCCATGTGCCCTCTCAGTAACATCTCATACAGCTGCAGCAACACATCCCTTTGTTTTGAATGATTCTGTTGACAAAATGTGCCAATATTCCAACTTTCCACCTTTTCAAGTAACAACAGGCTAATATGGGCTGAATGGCCTTCTCCTATCCCTCTGTAAGAGGCCCATAGGGACAGAATTCCTTTGGCCTGTTACTGAGCAGCAGTCTCAATACCCTGTCTCAAGGTTATGAAAGGATTTGACAACAGCTTGAGAGGCTGAATAGGCTCCTCCTGTCCCTCTGTAATACACTGGAAATGCTGTCCCTCTGTGATAGACCCAAGAGGCTTAATGGCCTCCTCCAGTTCTTCGATAACACACTCGAGAGGCTGCATGGCCTCCTCCTGTCCCTGTGCAACAGATCCGAGACACAGCAACCCGTGGATTATGAGCAGCTGGAAAACTGTATCTAATGGAGACCTATTCCTTTTCAGTTACAGAAACATAAACAACACAATGTTCTCCAGGTGCCCTCTCAGTAACACCTTATACAGCTGCAGCAACATTCCTTTGTTTTGAATGATTCTGTTGACAAAATGTGCCAATATTCCAACTTTCCACCTGTTCAAGTAGCAACAGGCAAATATGGGCTGAATGCCTTCTGTAAGAGGCCCATAGGGACAGAATTGCTTTGGCTTGTTACTGAGCAGCAGTCTCAATGCCCTGTCTCAAGGTTATGAAAGGATTTGACAACAGGGCATTAAAACCAGGAGTAGCCCCACACTGGTCAATAAGTACCGTACTTTGTGTTCAGGTATCTAGAAACTTGCACACCCGACGTTTTTCTTACGCAGCAGATCTGTTATTTTATTATTGCCTCCTTTCATAAGCAGAGTGGAACATATAAAGACCGCTGCAGTGTTCTGTTATTACTCTCATATACAAGGTAAAAAAAAAGATTAAAAATATTGAAAGATCAGCAACCCTCATCCATTCCATCCAAAACTAGTAAATGAAAAGTGATGTGTTGAATTGGTTAACTGAGCCTATTTGTTCAGTAAGTGCGATTAATGCCAATCTCCATGGATTCTAATTATGCCAGTGGAGGGTTTCCATCTTTTAATGATAAATGGGCTCCGTTCAATGTGTTAGCCCATAACATGAGCGGGAGCAGCACCGACAGCACTGACAGGGATCAGCAGCTCCAGAGAGAGGGAGAGGAGAGATCAGAATCTGAGAACATTAGACTGGAATGTTCCAACAATGGATCAGAATCTGAGAACATTAGACAGGAAAATTCCAACAATAGACAGGAGCTTATCCGATTATGTTTGGTATCTTTCTGCATTTCATTGGTTGTCTTTATCATCGCAGATCTATTACGCTCTTCGCATTATTCAATACTTTTATTATCCCTTCCTGGCTATCGTTGGTGTTCCTGGTGAGTGTCACTATCCAGGTTTTGTTTTCTATAAGCCAGTTATGAGTGTATTATTGTTATTTCATATAGTCTACACTTCCTGCCACTATTATTGTTCCTGTTGAATCTCTCCATCCAGATATTAACTCTACAGACTACTGCTAACTGCATCAATGAAGTTGTTCAATTATTGTCTCGCTCTCTGCTCTGGCAGTGTTACTCACGGTTGTCTATGTTGATCTATTCAGTTTCAGGGGAGAACCACAATGCATTGTATCATTGCCTTTACTGTTAAGAGCATGGAGGTCACTGTCTAATGTTCTGGTTAGAAACTCCACTTCCTTCCACTGTTTACATCTCATCCCTGACCAATATCTGCAGCTGAAGCAGACAAGTCACAACTGTGGGAGGTCCCTTTGACTATGAGCTGATTCTTGACACCATTCCATGACCATTTCTAACTTGAAATGCTCACCACTCTAGAATATATCTCACTGGCTTATTCCATCTGCTGTTTGAACCTTGAGCTGTGAAGTACAGGCTTAATGAAGCCAATAATCTGCTGCTGACGCTCCCGGCTTCAAACCTGCTGAAACAAATCTGATTCGGCCTCACACCGAACTCCCATCCATCTCCATGAAACTTCCCTCGTTCTCTCTGTTGATTAACAAAAAGCCTGCCAGTTGTTCGTATTTAAAATTGTTTTCTCCATGTGCGTTTCTTCTCAAACAATGAGTCTCGCATTCAACCACGCCAATCTCGCGCACACACACACACTCTCTCTCTCAGACTCTGATGAACACACACACACACAGGCAGAGAGAGCAAACCTTCCCATTGTCGGCAGTAATCTGATGCGAGTATGGTTAGCATATGATAGTAAAGTTTGCAATACTCTCTATGCTGGGCAGATAGTGCAGTTTGGAAATGTGTTGCTGGAAAAGCGCAGCAGGTCAGGCAGCATCTAGGGAACAGGAGAATCGACGTTTCGGGCATTAGCCCTTCTTCAGGAAGTGCAGATAGTGCAGTTTACTGAGCAACACACGAGCATGGTCTGCACAGCTCTCCATGCTGGGCTGTCATCTTGTCCCAGTTTATGTTGTTTGTGGTGTTCTGTGAAGCAGATTCAGAATTTAATGTAACAAACCATTCCAGCTGATCTGACAATGTCTTCATTCAATGTTCTTATTCTTCTAATTTTACTCTTGAAGATCTCACTTCTCCAGTTAGTTCCACTGCCCTGACGTTTTCCACATATTCCCATAACATCTTTGCAGTTAATTAACTGTCTGTTTCTGTCTTTAATGTGAATCTCTCTGTCCCTCTGTATCTTTCCCTGGCCTTGGGTTTTGGCTCCCTCGTGTATCGAGTGCTGACATTGTGTAGCTCAGAAATAATGAAATGGGGTGTCAAGCTGTTGTTCACTTCCTGGTATGTCTCATGTGATGGTCCATGGACAGGAGTATTTCAGCAGTTATGAGAAATATCCTTGTAACTTGGTCTGTACCTGTGGCTGTCCCCTTCAGGTGACCTTGCGATCAGTAACACGAGGAAGCCCACTGAGTAAAGGACCAGGCATATAAATTGCCTGACAATGCTGTCACTTTTTAAATAAAAAGTTATTTTCTCCCTTCTTTTAGTAAGAGGTCTTAAAGGCAAAACTTCCTACTGAAACCGGCTCAAGTAAATAACTTATGGGGCTTTTAGGGTTTTTAAATAAATAGCAGTAACAGTGGCCAGCTGGCACAGACGAGCATTTCTAGTTTTTTTTTTATTGTAGCGATAATAATCACCAGG
>NW_025211057.1:0-6778 GCF_004010195.1 Chiloscyllium plagiosum
GGAAGGATCAGTGACCGGGGGGCACGGATTGAAGGGCAGAAGCAGGAGGTTTCAGGGGGATGTAAGGAATTGCTTTATCCCCCAGAGGGTGGTGGGAATCTGCCTGTAAGGGTTGGAGAGGCAGAAACCCTCAAACATTGTATTTAGATGGTTACCAAGACATTGAAGGCCAAATGTGCTGGTAAATGGAATTAGAATAGTTAGTGGTTGTTCTTGACCAGCACAGACTTAATGGGCTGAAGGGCCTTTTTCTGCAGTGCAGACCTCTCTGACTCTATGGAGGGAAACCTGTCCCGTTAGTGAGGGGTTAATGACCCGGGGGCACCGTTTTAAGGTAAGGTACAGGAAGGAGGTTTCCAGGGGACTGGAGGGGAAAAGGAATTCACCCAGAATGGGGCGGGTATTTGGATCCTCCTCCCTGAAAGGTAGAGACAGGAACCACCAACATATTTAATAACGATTTTGGTAAACATCTAAAACACCAAAGTAAACAAACCTACTGGCCTAGTGTTGGACAATGGGATTAAAATGGTGGATGTTTGATGACCAGCATGGGCACGATGGGGCTGAAGGGCCTTTTCCAGGTTGTAAAATGTCTGTGACTCATTCGTTCAAATCTCTCCATGAAATTCAATTCGACACAGTCAGAAGAACATCCTGGTGGAACCCAAACCAGTTTCACTGAAGACCATAATCGATCTGGTCACTAGGTCACAGTCTGAGGAACACAGAGTGCCAGGGACAGACACGCAACAGGCTGCCAACAGGATTTCCTGCTATCCCCATTAATGCAGCAGCATTGAGAGCTGATCAAACATTACACAGGAACTCTCTCCCTCAGATTTCTGTTTGACATATTCTCAAAACAGGGGAACGTGAGGCCTGCGGATGCTGGAGATCAGAGTCCAGAGAGTGGTGCTGGAAAAGCGCAGCAGGTCAGGCAGCATCTGAACAGCAGGAGAATCGACATTTCGGGCAAAAGCCCTTTATCAGGAATGGGGTCTTATGCCCGAAACATTGATGTTCCTGCTCCCCGGATGCTGCCTGACCCTGCTGTGCTTTTCCAGCCCCACTCTAATCTCGACTCTGATCCTGAAAACACCCAACGTGCAAGTTCTCGCTTGATCTATTTTCCAGCCAGTGGAGATGGTGCTGCCTTTTGTTTACAGTTAAAAAAGTTTCCTCTTCTGCCCCTTTCTGATTCTTTTGCCAATTTCCTTGGTCTGTGTTTGTTCCAGTTCATGACCAAATGAAACTGTCGCTCCTTATTTATCGATCTGTGTAGTGGAATGCTCTGTGTTATATCACATCCCCTCTGTTATATTCCCTTCTCTTTTACAGTTCATCCTGATGTATGTATTTATTGAGATGTACAATACGCCCCTGCACTATGGTTCCTATGAGTTCCCACTGTGGGGGAAGGCACTAGGAGTCTGCCTGGGGGTCCTCTGCTGTATACAGATCCCATTCTGGGCTGTGGCTGCTGTATTGAAGGAATCTGGAACGTGGCGCGATGTAAGAATCTGCTCTCATTGCTACATATGCCTTTTGTTGAGTTTAAACAGGGTAACTATCAATCCTCACAGCGCCAGGGACCTGGGTTCGATTCCCGTCTCAGTGACTGTCGGTGTGGTTTGCACATTCTCCCCATGTCCGCGTGGGTTTCCTCCCACAGTCCAAAGATGGATTGGCCGGGGGAAACGCAGGGTTACAGGGACAGGGTAGCAGGATGGGTCTGGGTGGGATGCTTTTGGTAGGATCAGTATGCACTCAATGGGCTGAATGGCCTGCTTCCACACTGTAGGGATTCTAAACAGCCAGTGCTCCTATCAGAAAGGAAGGACACATGGGATATTTGTGGAGTGTTTTATCATTTTCAAGCAGCCCGTGTGTCTGTATCCAGTCTGCCATTGACAGATGTAATGACCTGTCATCTACTTCAGCTGCCACCTGGTCTCTCCTGATGTGGTGAGATGGAAGATCAAATCATCTCTTTCTTGAAAAGAGGTGGCCAGGTCACTGGGAAGTGTGTTACACTCGTTCCCAGGGCACCTTGGCTTAATGTCCCAACAGAAAGGGAACCCTTCAGCACTGACTCTGCAGTGCAGGACCCAAGGGCGGTCACTAGGCCCGAAATGTTTACTCTGTTTCTCTCTCCCCGGATGCTGAGTTTCTCCAGCAATTTCTGTTTTGGTTTCAATCAAAGTTGTTTGTGTCAGTGTTCTGTCCTGCTGTTTGCGCGGGAGGCCCTAACACATTTACAACACCAGCAGGATATGCAATAGCAGCAGGGACACACCGTTCGGCCTTCAACACCCTCCTACCCCTCAGTACCATCCATGCTGAGGTTTTGCCTCGGCCCCACCTTTCTTCCTGCTCCCCTTATCTCTCGATTCCACCAACACACAGTCCACGGTGTGTCATTGTGTAAATAGCAGAGAGTGAGAGAGAGAGGTGAAGCCTGATGCTGGTGGTGATGGTGACACTAGGACAGGAACTAGCTGACAGTGTTATCTTTTTCTGTTCATTTCCAGCGGTTTAGGAAAGCCATCCGACCCCTGAACTCCTGGAAGGTGACAGGGGGTGAGCGGACATTCACAGAACAGACAGTCGATGTGCCTTTCTCAGTGACACTGACTCAACATGACTTCAACGAGGTTCAAGCCTGAACCTGCAGAAGGCTGGGTCAGGGGGCAGTGACTGGACTCGAACCCATGGAGCGTCAGGATTCGGTGGAGGGTATGGGGGCTTCTGCTGCAGGTCAGCCACTCGGAGACAAGAGGAGATGGGCTCTATGCTGACCAGGGGCCTAGCCCAGCCCAGTTACATGTCTGAGGAGTGGGCAGTGCACGATACCTGGTGCCATGGTGCTGACATTCCCCAGACAGAATTTACCCAGACTGAGAGTTAACATTGGCTCCCCCCAAATCCAACACACTGTCCTCCGCACCCAAAATCCTTGCTTCCAGGAAATCCTTGTCTCCCCCAGGATAATAGCCCCTCTCCACACGTTGTGCCCCACGGGAGGATCCAATGGGATTGTTTGGAATGTTACAGCCGAGGTCACCCTTACAGGACCTGCCCCAGGCCCGACTCAGCACCATTTTGGACATGTACAGAAATGTCTTGCTGTAATCCCAGCCCAGTGATGAGCAGACAATAAGCAACCTCCCCTCTCCCAAAGGCACAGAACGTGGTAATATCAGGAAGGCAGCAGCTAATCTGCCCAGAGGACAATGCAGCCGAATAAATGATGGAATGTCTGTTTGTGCAGTGATCTTCATTGAGTCAGGAATGGATTCCACACGTAAGAGAGAATCTCCAACTGTCATCAGCAATTTCACATCCACCTGAGAGAACAGACACAGCCATGTGGCGCAAAAAGATGGAACCTTCAACATGCTATCAGCACGGACCCTCCGACAGTGCAGCACTCCCTCAGCACGGACCCTCCGACAGTGCGGCGCTCCCTCAGCACTGACCCTCCGACAGTGCCCGCTACCTCAGCACTGACCCTCTGACAGTGCCCGCTACCTCAGCACTGACCCTCTGACAGTGCGGCACTCCCTCAGCACTGACCCTCCGACAGTGCAGCACTGACCCTCACACTCACTCCATACTAAAAGCAACGTTCATAGTTTCTTTGTTACCCATTTTAACATTTCCTGACAGTGACGGTGTCCTGGTGCTGATGTGTGAACAATTGGTCAGTGTAAGTGCTCAGGAGATACATGCCCTCTCTGCCCTTGTCCTGAAATCCCAAGCCAATACTAAACCTTTCCAGAGTTTGAAATGGTGAGACAGGATTCAGCATGGAAGTGGAGTTTCACTGATCAACTCTATTACCTGTGCACAGGGGTACAACACACACACAGGTCACTCAGCCCATTGCTCCTAGCCCTGCTCTCCACACAAGGGATTCCCCAGGTGCGTTCCCCCCCCCCCCAGGTGTGTTTCTACCCCCCCCCCCCCGGTGCGTTTCCCCAAATTGTGTTCCCCCCATGGTCCCCCATGTTGCTCCTCGGAGATTCTGTGATGAGTGAATTTCGAGCAGTGTTCTGAGGGACTGCACCCTCACAAGTTTCTCATGGTTCTGCAGGGCGTGACCATTGTACACATCACCAGCAGTTTGTATAAACAGCAGAATCTCTCCATTGACAGCTAGGTGCTGGATATCCTGACAGCACGCAGTCCCAGCTCACAGACCAGTCCCAGTACAATGATCAGTCCCAGCACAATGATCAGTCCCAGCACAATGATCAGTCCAAGCACAGTGATCAGTCCCAGCACAATGATCGGTCCCAGCACAGAGATCGGTCCCAGCACAGAGATCAGTCCCAGCACAGAGATCTGAGATCAATCCCAGCACAGAGATCGGTCCCAGCACAGAGATCAGTCCCAGCACAGAGATCTGAGATCAATCCCAGCACAATGATCAGTCCCAGCACAGAGATCGGTCCCAGCACAGTGATCAGTCCCAGCACAGAGATCAGTCCCAGCACAGAGATCGGTCCCAGCACAGAGATCGGTCCCAGCACAGAGATCAGTCCCAGCACAGAGATCTGAGATCAATCCCAGCACAATGATCAGTCCCAGCACAGAGATTGGTCCCAGCACAGAGATCGGTCCCAGCACAGAGATCAGCCCCAGCACAGAGATCTGAGATCAATCCCAGCACATTGATCAGTCCCAGCACAGAGATCTGAGATCAATCCCAGCACAATGATCAGTCCCAGCACAATGATCAGTCCCAGCACAGTGATCAGTCCCAGTACAATGATCAGTGCCAGCACAGAGATCAGTCCCAGCACAATGATCAGTCCCAGTAAAGAGATCAGTCCCAGCACAGAGATCAGTCCCAGCACAATGATCAGTCCCAGCACAGTGATCAGTCCCAGCACAATGATCAGTCCCAGCACAGAAATCAGTCCCAGCACAGAGATCAGTCCCAGCACAGAGATCAGTCCCAGCACAATGATCAGTCCCAGCACAATGATCAGTCCCAGCACAGAGATCAGTCCCAGTACAACGATCAGTCCCAGCACAGAGATCAGTCCCAGTACAATGATCCATCCCAGCACAGTGATCAGTCCCAGTACAATGATCAGTCCCAGCACACAGATCAGTCCCAGTACAACGATCAGTCCCAGCACAGTGATCAGTCCCAGCACAGTGATCAGTCCCAGTACAATGATCAGTCCCAGCACAGTGATCGGTCCCAGCACAGAGATCAGTCCCAGCACAATGATCAGTCCCAGCACAGTGATCGGTCCCAGTACAGTGATCAGTCCCAGCACAATGATCAGTCCCAGCACAGTGATCAGTCCCAGCACAGAGATCAGTCCCAGCACAGTGATCAGTCCCAGCACAATGATCAGTCCCAGCACAGAGATCAGTCCCAGCACAATGATCAGTCCCAGCACAGAGATCAGTCCCAGCACAATGATCAGTCCCAGCACAGAGATCAGTCCCAGCACAATGATCAGTCCCAGCACAGAGATCAGTCCCAGCACAATGATCAGTCCCAGCACAGAGATCAGTCCCAGCACAATGATCAGTCCCAGCACAGTGATCAGTCCCAGCACAGTGATCAGTCCCAGTACAATGATCAGTCCCAGCACAATGATCAGTCCCAGTACAATGATCGGTCCCAGCACAATGATCAGTCCCAGCACAATGATCAGTCCCAGTACAATGATCAGTCCCAGCACAATGATCAGTCCCAGTACAATGATCGGTCCCAGCACAGTGATCAGTCCCAGTACAATGATCAGTCCCAGCACAGAGATCAGTCCCAGCACAGTGATCAGTCCCAGCACAGAGATTAGTCCCAGCACAGTGATCAGTCCCAGCACAGTGATCAGTCCCAGCACAGTGATCAGTCCCAGCACAGAGATCAGTCCCAGCACAGAGATCAGTCCCAGCACAGGGAGGATGAGCTCATCGTGCAGCAACTATTTAGATTTATCTGAGCCCCTGTGTGTATTTCCCGTGATGACAGAGCGCTCCGCGGCGCTTCGAAGGAGAAACGAAAATGTTTGCCTTCCAGTCGCATACAGGGGGTATTGCCTGGGCTCTGCCCTTTCACGAGGGTGATGCTAGGGGTATTTCTCTCTCAGAAGTTTGTGTAGGTTTGGAACTCTCTGCCTGTGAGGCAGGTGGAGTCAGGGTCATTAAATGTGTTTCAGGGGGAGCTGGATAGATTCTTGATGGGCAGAAGAATCAAAGATAACCAGCAGGCAGTGGAAATGTCAAATTTCAACCACACGGAGATCAGCCAGGAGCTTAGCATGGCAGTGCAGATTCGATGGGCCGAATGGTCTACTTCTGCTCCCAACTTGTTCGTGTTAGCTCAGACATCCCAACCGTTTGGTCAATGACATAGGGAGTAAGGAGCACCTTAAAATGAAGAGACTAAAAGATTGCAGTGCAGAGCTTAGATAGAGTAATCAAAACGTGTGGTGCTGGAAAAGCACAGCCAGTCAGGCAGCATCCGAGCAGCAACTCTGACTCTCTCCAACATCTGCTGTCCTCACTTTGTCTAAGACAGAGGAATGCAGAGCTTGGCAACCAATGGGAATGTAGCCAGAAATAAAGGATCTGTCCAAGGACTTGGGTTACGATGGGGAGAAGGGGGGGAGGTGGGAGTGAATCTGCTGTCCTCACTTTGTCTAAGACAGAGGAATGCAGAGCTTGGCAACCAATGGGAATGTAGCCAGAAATAAAGGATCTGTCCAAGGACTTGGGTTACGATGGGGAGAAGGGGGGGAGGTGGGAG
>NW_025211057.1:8335-12057 GCF_004010195.1 Chiloscyllium plagiosum
GGGGGTGAGAGACGAGGGGAGAATGGGAGTTGGTCGGGGGTGAGAGACGAGGGGAGAAGGGATCTGAGTTTGTTTTTCCCGTGTCTATATTGCAATAAAGGAATCTGGCAATGGGGGAGGAGAGAGATTGTGATGGATAATGGAGCAGGTGCAGGGGATAGATGGTCTCCTCCTGTTGCCCCTCCATTGGTATAAATGTTATATTTTGCCTCCCTGTGTTTCATGGTAAAAAAAGCAGGCATCTAGTTAGTTTCATATTTACAGGATATTTTTCCATCAGGATGTACAGGATACTCTGTGGTTTTTATAAACTCTCCCCCTGAGAGATCCTGTCTTCATCCCCACAAGGACAAGCAAGTGAGAACAACAGCCTCTGATTTAATAAATACAATTATATAAGGAAGGCTGGGACCCCGGAGGGAGCCACTGTGACTCAGAGCGATTGAAACTGGTTGTGTTTGTAGGCAGTGTTTGTGGTAATCAGCTGATTGCGGTTGATGTGTGTTTTCTTTCTGGGTATATTTTGGATGTGCAGTACCTGGTGGACCCAGAGGCTAACCAGGGTCTCTCGTCCCTGGTCCAGGGTGAAGGGATTTGGAGCAAAGAGTCCAGTTCCTGACTTTGTGGACGAATCCCTGTGTAAGGACGGAGTCAAGAGCTGGGTCTCTGCCTCCTCTGATTGGATAGTAGGAGGTTTGATCACTGCCACCACCACCCCACCACCTGGTTAGCTCAGTTGGCTGGACTGTTGGTTTGTGATGACAATAACATAGGTTCAATTGCTGCAATGGTTAAAGTCACCAGGAAGGTACCATCTCCTCAACCTTTTCCCTTTCCTAAGGTGTGGTCGCCCTCAGGTTAAACCACCACCAGACATCTCTCTAATGTGAGCAGGGATTATGACAATGTTATTTTACTTACTAAGTTACCTTGCGTCTCTTTGCCTCCTTTGCACAACCTCGCCCAGTTTTGTGTTATTAGCAAACTTAGAAATGTTCCTTCATTTGGTCCCTTCATCATGGCGCAGCAGCAGGAGGAGGCCATTCGGCCCATCGAGCCTGCTCTGCCATTCAATAAGATCATGGCTGATCTTTCCATGCCCCCAGTTCCCCTTGCCCGCCCTCTCACCATTACCCTTAATTACTTTACTGTTCTAAACATTGTCCATCTTAGCTTTAAAAACATTTACTGAGGAAGCCTCAACCACTTCCCTGTGCAGGGCGTTTCACAGATTCACAACCCTCCGGGTGACAAAGTTCCTTCTCAATTCAGTCCGAAATGTGCATCCCCTCATTTTGAGGCTATGTCCTCGTGTTCTAGTCTCATCTGCCAGTGGAAACATCCTCTCAGCTTCTGTCTTATCTATTCCCTTTCTATAAGATTGCCCCGATTCATCTACATTCCAATGAATATAACCCCAGTCTACTCATAAGCCAATCTCCTCAACTTCAAAACTGCACACAGTACTCCCGGTGTCACCTCACCAGCACCTTGTACAGCTGCAGCATAACCTCCCTGCTCTTAAACTCAATCCCTTTAGCGATGGAGGACAAAATTCCATTTGCCTTCCTAATGACCTGTTGTACCTGCAGACCGACCCTCTGTGATTCATACACAAGGACACCCAGGTCCCTCTGCACAGCGGCGTGCTGCAACTTATTACCGTTTCAATAAGATTATATTGTGCTGTTACTGCTTCCAAAATGGAAGACCTCACATTCACAATAAATATAGTGAACAACTGGGATGCACATACTGATCCTTCGGGAATCCCCACTAGTTACTGCCTGCCACAGTGAGAAAGACCCTTTTTGATCACTTAAACAGGAGCAGGATTAATTCCCACAAGTCAACTCGCGGCGTTAATTCAGACTGACACTGGTTTGATCTTGGCCTCAACTTCACTCTCTCTCTGGTCCAACAATAACTTTCAACTCTTCTATTGTTCAAAACTCTGGCTATTTCAGATTTGAAAATACAAAAGAGGCCACAATCCAAGTTTAAAATCACCATCCTTCCTTTACAATCACAGCGTCACTGAGATCGTGTTTTTCTCTGTAATCTCCCCTGGCTCAGAGTCCTCCAGTGTAGCTTCTAATTCTGACCCCTTCAGTGTTCTGATTTCCATCGCTCCACTATTGCCCGCAGGACCCTCATCTGCCTGGGCTTTCCTCCCGGAAATACCCTCTTGTCCTGCCTCATTCGGATATCTTGCTGGAAATTAAGCCTCACTGTACCCGAACGTTAAAGATTTTACAAAGTATACAGAAGTCTCCAATCCCTGTCCTGCGCAGCTCGGTTCTCAGAAAGAATGGGCCATGTCTCTGTACTGAACAAAAATGACTATTTATCATAAATAAACGGAATTCAGTTTGAGGTAAACAATGGTGAACAGTTGGCATCTGATTTTTAGTTAAAACTCCAACCTCATTATAAACTCCCCCTCTTACACACTGATACAGTCTCCCCAGTTCACACTGATACAGTCTCCCCCTGTACACACTGATACAGTCTCTCCCTCTTACACACTGATACAGTCTCCCCCTCTTACACACTGACACAGTCTCCCCCTGTACACACTGATACAGTCTCCCCCTCTTACATACTGATACAGTCTCCCCCTGTACACACTGATACAGTCTCCCCCTGTACACACTGATACAGTCTCCCCAGTTCACACTGATACAGTCTCCCCTGAACACCCTGAAACAGTCTCCCCCTGTACACACTGATACAGTCTCCCCCTTACACACTGATACAGTCTCCCCATTTCACACTGATACAGTCTCCCCTGAACACTCTGAAACAGTCTCCCCCTAAACACACTGATACAGTCTCCCCCTGTACACACTGATACAGTCTCCCCTGTACACACTGATACAGTCTCCCCAGTTCACACTGATACAGTCTCCCCCTGTACACACTGATACAGTCTCTCCCTCTTACACACTGATACAGTCTCCCCCTCTTACACACTGACACAGTCTCCCCCTGTACACACTGATACAGTCTCCCCTGTACACACTGATACAGTCTCCCCTGTACACACTGATACAGTCTCCCCTGTACACACTGATACAGTCTCCCCTGTACACACTGATACAGTCTCCCCTGTACACACTGATACAGTCTCCCCTGTACACACTGATACAGTCTCCCCTGTACACACTGATACAGTCTCCCCTGTACACACTGATACAGTCTCCCCTGTACACACTGATACAGTCTCCCCTGTACACACTGATACAGTCTCCCCTGTACACACTGATACAGTCTCCCCTGTACACACTGATACAGTCTCTCCCTCTTACACACTGATACAGTCTCCCCCTCTTACACACTGACACAGTCTCCCCCTGTACACACTGATACAGTCTCCCCAGTCCACACTGATACAGTCTCCCCTGAACACCCTGAAACAGTCTCCCCCTGTACACACTGATACAGTCTCCCCAGTCCACACTGATACAGTCTCCCCTGAACACCCTGAAACAGTCTCCCCCTGTACACACTGATACAGTCTCCCCAGTCCACACTGATACAGTCTCCCCTGAACACCCTGAAACAGTCTCCCCCTGTACACACTGATACAGTCTCCCCAGTCCACACTGATACAGTCTCCCCTGAACACCCTGAAACAGTCTCCCCCTGTACACACTGATACAGTCTCCCCAGTTCACACTGATACAGTCTCCCCTGAACACCCTGAAACAGTCTCCCCC
>NW_025211057.1:12346-13823 GCF_004010195.1 Chiloscyllium plagiosum
AGGGAGCTTTACTCTGTATCTAACCCCGTGCTGTCCCTGTCCTGGGAGTGTTTGATGGGGACAGTGTAGAGGGAGCTTTACTCTGTATCTAACCCATGTTGTCCCTGTCCTGGGAGTGTTTGATGGGGACAGTGTAGAGGGAGCTTTACTCTGTATCTAACCCCCGTGCTGTCCCTGTCCTGGGAGTGTTTGATGGGGACAGTGTATAGGGAGCTTTACTCTGTATCTAACCCCGTGCTGTCCCTGTCCTGGGAGTATTTGATGGGGACAGTGTAGAGGGAGTTTTACTCTGTATTTAACCCCGTGCTGTCCCTGACCTGGGAGTTTTATTGTTGGGACAGTGTAGAGGGAGCTTTACTCTGTATCTAACCCCACGATGTCCCTGTCCTGGGTGTGTTTGATGGGGACAGTGTAGAGAGAGCTTTACTCTGTATCTAACCCCGTGCTGTCCCTGTCCTGGGAGTGTTTGATGGGGACAGTGTAGAGGAATCTTTACTCTGTATCTAAACCCGTGCTATCCCTGACCTGGGAGTGTTTGATGGGGACAGTGTAGAGAGAGCTTTACTCTGTATCTAACCCCCGTGCTGTCCCTGTCCTGGGAGTGTTTGATGGGGACAGTGTAGAGGGAGTTTTACTCTGTATTTAACCCCGTGCTGACCCTGACCTGGGAGTTTTATTGTTGGGACAGTGTAGAGGGAGCTTTACTCTGTATTTAACACCATGCTAGTCCTGTCCTGGGAGTTTTATTGTTGGGACAGTGTAGAGGGAGTAAGTCTCGCCTATGCTCACTTAGGGAAGTTATTGGAAGTTGTGTCTCATGAGGATATGTGTGAGTTCTATTGAGTTGTAGCTTCTTGCAATGGTGAAATATTTCTGCTAATGATCAGTTGCTTTTGAAGTGTGTTTCAGTTTCAGTTCCATTGTGTACCTGGAGTGCACACCTTTATTAACAGGGTAATATCTGAGGGGTACACACTGGATCTGACTGTGACCTCTGCCTCTGACACAAAGCCTTGTTGCATTTTAACCCAGTGCTGCCCAGCAACGTCCAAAGCTGACATTTACATCATGTGACTGGTCACCTGACAGACCTGAGGCAGCCTCCTTTTCCATTGGCCTGTTCAGTGAGCTGAGTGGGGATGGGATGTTTGATATCTGAGTTTACCTGTTCCTTGTTGTGGAGTCAGTGAGTGGGAGAGATCCAGATTAATGTCTGCTTTGTGATGACTCTGAGCCCCGTGATACCCTCACTCAATTCACCCCGCTCTGCAATCCACCCCCTTTCCTCCTTAAACCATCATCCACTGACTGGACCCCCTCTCCCATGGAGCATCCCACTGACTGGACCCTCCTCTCCCATGGACCATCCCACTGACTGGACCCCTCTCTCCCATGGAGCATCCCACTGACTGGATCCCCCTCTCCCATGGACCATCCCACTGACTGGTCCCCCCTCTCTCCCATGGACCTTCCCACT
>NW_025211057.1:15168-16586 GCF_004010195.1 Chiloscyllium plagiosum
TGTTCCTGTTGACTGGATCTCCTCTTTGGGAATTATTTGTCCCCCACCGTGGTGCTAGCAGTCAGGCTCTGTGTCTGAGTAGGCTCTATTGCCGTGGAGGGTAGCACATGACGACAGTCTGTGGTCCCATTTCCTGGGTGGGTCAGTGAAAATGGACTGTCCGTCAGAACCACACAGAATAATGAGCCCAGTGCATCGGCTACTCAACAAGGGCAGTCCTACCTGAGTAACAATCACAGCAACACCCACTTGAACAAAGAAACCTTTGCATGGAGAATGGTATCCTCACTGTCAGTAGCTCTCCTCAGAAATTAAACACTGCCAGGTTCTATCACCCTCTTACTCATTCCCAGTATCAGTTACCCCCTGTTACTCACTCCTAATGTATTACTCTCTTATTTATGCCTCATGTCTATTACTTTCTGTTATTCACTGCTAGTGTCTATTCCTCTCTGTTACTTATTCCTAGTATCTGTTATTCTCTGATATTCTGAGAGATAGTTACTCTCCTTCACTCGTCCTAGTATCTATTCTTCTCTGTTACTCACTCCTCGTGTCTATTCGTCTCTGTTACTAACTCCTAGTGTCTGTTATTCTCTCCCATATCTGATAATCACTCCTAGTGACTATTACTCTGTTACTCATTCCTAGTGTCTATTCTTTGCTGTTACTGACTCCTAGTATCTGTTACTCTGTCAGTTGCTCCTAGTGATTATTACTAGCTGTTACTCACTCCTTGTGTCTATTACTCTGTTACTCACTCTTAGTATCTGTGACTCTGCATTACTCACTCCTACTGTCAATTACTCTCTGTTACTCACTGCTGGTGATTATTACTCTCTGTTACTCACACCTAGTAATTATTACTCTCTGTTTATACCTGGTCTCTGTTACTCACTCCTAGTGTCTGTTGTTTAGAATCTATAATTTTGGATTTCATTCCCCTATTAGCATCGTTTATTCCCAGTTTCAGTTTCTGCCTCTCAGACTGTTCCTGTTACTCAGCTGGGAAGCCTTTGCTGCTGTTGTTTCTGTGTGGGAGTAGTTTATTCAACAGTAGATTGCATGGATCTGCCTGTCTGATCCCTCTAACGCAGTAATGGTAGTGTTACCATGGTGATCAGATTTGCAATCCAATATCCCCTCCCACCCCCAGCTGGGTAATAGCAGGTATTTGCAGGCAGTGCTGAGTGGTTGTTTGTGTAGAATACACACTGTATAAACCCACTGCATCTTCTCCAGCCTCTGACCGATGGAGCTGGTCACTGTGGACACTGCCCCCCGACCCGTTCGTCCCAGCTCCCCGCGGGAGAGAGGGGGGGGTCCCAGTCACTAAGAGGGGGGGGTCCCAGTCCCTGAGGGAGAGAGAGGGGGGTCTCAGTCACTGAGAGGGAGGGGTCCCAGTCCCTGTGGGGGAG
>NW_025211057.1:16965-21549 GCF_004010195.1 Chiloscyllium plagiosum
AGTCCACTGCAGGAGAGAGTGGGGTCTCAGTCCCCGCAGGGGAGAGAGGAGGTCCCAGTCCCTGAGGGAGAGAGAGGGGGGTCTCAGTCCCCAGGAAGAGAAGGGGGTCCCAGTCCCCGCGGAACAGAGAGGGGGGTCCCAGTCCCTGAGGGAGAGAGAGGGGGGTCTCAGTCCCCAGGAAGAGAAGGGGGTCCCAGTCCCTGCGAGAGAGTGAGGGGTCCCAGTCCCCAGGGGAGAGAGGGGGGTCCCAGTCCCCGAGGGAGAGAGGTGGGGGTCTCAGTCCCCAAGAAGAGAAGGGGGTCCCAGTCCCTGCGGGAGAGTGGGGTCCCAGTCCCCATGGGAAAGAGGAGGGTCCCAGTCCCCGAGGGAGAGAGAGGGGGGTCTCAGTCCCCAGGAAGAGAAGGGGGTCCCAGCCCCTGAGGGAGAGAGAGGGGGGTCTCAGTCCCCAGGAAGAGAAGGGGGTCCCAGTCCCCGTGGGAGAGTGGGGTCCCAGTCCCTGAGGGAGAGAGAGGGGGGTCTCAGTCCCCAGGAAGAGAAGGGGGTCCCAGTCCCCGCACGGGAGAGAGGGGGTCCCAGTCCCTGAGGGAGAGAGAGGGGGGTCTCAGTCCCCAGGAAGAGAAGGGGGTCCCAGTCCCCACGGGAAAATGGGGTCCCAGTCCCCGAGGGAGAGAGAGGGGGAGTCTCCGTCCCCAGGAAGAGAAGGGGGTCCCAGTCCCCGAGAGAGAGAGGGAGGTCACAGTCCCCAGGAAGAGAAGGGGGTCCCAGTGCCTGAGGGAGAGTGGGGTCCCAGTCCCCGAGGGAGAGAAGCGGATCCCAGTCCCCAGGGGAGAGTGGGGGGTCCCAGTCCTGGGAAGAGTGGTTGGTTAGTTGCTGATGGGAATTTAGCTGTGATCCCAGTGCTGTAGGTATGGTACTGAGGTCAGTTTCACTGACCACACAGCTAGCCCCTGGAAATTTCTAGAAGAGGAGGTAAATCTCAGCAAAGTGCTCCTCCTTCACGCTCTCTGTTCAGAGTGAGAGAAACAGTCCTCTCTGCCTATTGGTTCCTGACTGAGGTTTGTTCCTCACATGGGACTTCTATTCCAGCTCATTCCCTCGGCATCTCCTGGCATTCCTTTCTCTCCCTTGTGTCTTTATCCAGTTCCTGTTCTGATTCACATTAACCCACTCCCTGTGGTGGTCAGGTCCATATTCTGTCCACTCTCTGACTAAAGGCCTTTCTCCTCAATACTCCAGCGGTCGTCATGGTGACGCTAATATTGACAGCTCCAGGTGGAAACACCTTCTCCACATCCAGCCCCCTTGAAAATCAAACCCTTTCACAATTATAAAGGCTGCTGTCAGGGATCATACAGTACAGCAGTCCCAACTTCCTCAATCTATCCTCATCCCCTTAGGCCTATTCAGGCTGTACTACCACCTACAGCCTGAGTAGGCTGAATGGCCTACTCCTGCACCTATTGTCTATTGTCTATTGTCTACAATGCCTCCATTACTCCCACTTCCCTAGACTAGGCCCATAGCCTTGAGGACTTCCTCTTCAGCCTTTTTATTCAGATCCCGGCCTGGTCAGTCTCTGCTGCACGCGATAACGAAGCTCCCAGCTCTGGTTCCAACCTGGGAAATCTGATTCTCTCCTCCCACCCCTCCCTACATTCCCCCGAGGGTCTGTCCCCATCCTGTTGCTGAGCTGATGGCGGTGCTGCACATTGAGCGTGTGTATTATCCACAACACTGACTCTGCCTTTCAGATACTCTGCTGGTGACACAGCCTCCCTCCCTCACTCCCTCCCTCCCTCCACCTCACTCCCTCCCTTCCTCGGCCTGCAGCCTAACCTTTCTGAATGCGCTAACGCTCTCAGGTCCGTATCCGTGGAGGACGTACCCGTTTTGAGGGCCGGCTGGAGGTGCTGACCACAGCAGCTAACGGCACTCGGCACTGGGGCCTGGTCTGCGGAGAGGCCTGGGGCATGTTGGAAGCCATGGTGGCGTGTCGGCAGCTGGGCATCGGATACGCCAGTCAAGGTGTCCAAGTATGTGCGCCTCGGGTCTGACCGTATTCTCCACCAACTCCCACCACCCCGCTCAAACACCCAGGGTTCAGCACCAAGGGGCGGCGTCTCAGCCCTGACTGCCAGCTGCCTGGATGTGAGGCATTGTCATGACCAGCACGGCGGGGGAGGGGAGAGGGAGAGGGGTGAGAGGGGGAGGAGGGTGGGAGGGTGTTCTGTGGTGGAGCAGGGTCTGCGCGCTGACACGCTGAGAACTCCCTGCAGATTCGGATTGTCGGTGGGAGAACGGCCTACGAAGGCCGTGTGGAGATTCTGCACAGCGGCAACTGGGGGATAGTATGCAGTGACGGGTGGACCACCAGAGAGGCTATGGTGGCGTGCAGACAGCTGGGGCTGGGCTACTCGCTGCACGCTGTAACGGTACGTACAGGCAGGTGGGCTAGGGGAGCCAGCACACAACACACTGGAGACGGAGGGGGGAATGGGACTGGGGAGGGACAGAGGTAGGGAGGGAGGGGGAGGGATGGACAGAGTGAGGGAAAGAGGATGGAGGTGGGTCAGCGACAGAGGGCAGTGCTCAGTTCTCCCTCGGGATGGTGGTGACACTGAGGAGCCTAAGTTGTGCCAGGGAGCTGTGTAGGAGTTGGCAGTCAGCTACTGAACCCACTCAGTCACACTGCGCTGGCACTGCCACAGAGAACCAGGCAACAGCTAAGGCACAGGGCATGGACACTAGATCGGGGCTCCGATTGGCAAGCTGCCTGGACTGAGGTCCTCACTCTGAACTGGAAACCAGGGGTCCACATCCTGGCGTCCACACTCTGGGGTTCACATCCTGTACTGGGAACTGGGGTCCTCACCCTGGGGTCCTCACTCTGAACTGGGAACCTGGGGTGCACACCCTGGGGTCCACATCCTGGGGTCCACACTCTGGGGTCCACACCCTGGGGTCCACACCCTGTATTGGGAACTGGGGTCCTCACCCTGGGGTCCTCACCCTGAACTGGGGTCCTCACCCTGGGGTCCTCACTCTGAACTAGGAACCTGGGGTGCACACCCTGGGGTCCACATCCTGGGATCCTCACCCTGGGGTCCACACACTGGGGTCCTTACCCTGGGGTCCTCACCCTGGGATCCACACCCTGTACTGGGAACTGGGGTCCTCACCCTGGGGTCCTCACCCTGAACTGGGAACTGGGGTCCTCACCCTGGGGTCCTTACTCTGAACTGAGAACCTGGGGTGCACACCCTGGGGTCCACATCCTGGGATCCTCACCCTGGGGTCCACACACTGGGATCCACACCCTGAACTGGGAACTGGGGTCCTCACCCTGGGGTCCACACCCTGAACTGGGAACTGGGGTCCTCACCCTGGGGTCCTCACTCTGAACTGGGGTCCACACCCTGGGGTCCACACCCTGAACTGGGAACCTGGGGTCCACACTCTGGGGTCCACAGCCTGGAGTCGACAGCCTGGGGTCCACAGCCTGGAGCCGACAGCCTGGGGTCCTGACACTGGAGTCCACACGCTGGGGTCCTCACTCTGGGGTCCTCACCCTGAACTGAGTGAGGGGCATGGATAGGATAAATAGACAAAGTCTTTTCCTTGGGGTGGGGGAGTCCAGAACTAGAGGGCACAGGTTTAGGGTGAGAGGGGAACGATGTAAAAGAGACCTAAGGGGCAACTTTCCCACGCAGAGGGTGGTGCATGTATGGAACGAACTGCCAGAGGAAGTGGTGGAGGCCGGTACAATTACAACATTTAAGAGGCATTTGGATTGGCATATGAATAGGAAGGGTTTGGAGGGATATGGGCCGGGTGCTGGCAGGTGGGACTAGATTGGGTTGGGATATCTGGTCGGCCTGGACGGGTTGAACCGAAGGGTCTGTTTCCTTGCTCGATGACTCTATGACTCCGTGCTCCCGGCAGACAGAGAGCACCTTTAACCACTTACCTTCTCCTCTTTCCCAAGGAAACCTGGTACTGGGATGCTGATACCGGGGTCAAAGAGATGGTGCTGAGTGGAGTGAAGTGTACAGGAAACGAGATGACATTGAGCCAGTGTCAGAACCACGGAGAGACCGTGAAGTGCAAGAAGACTGGCACTCGGTTTGCTGCTGGAGTGATCTGCTCAGAGAGTAAGGAGACTCCATCATCTCCCTTTGTCATAAAGAGGACTTTCTCATTCTCATGTTCCCTGTGTGTGACCAGCCCTCCCTGTCTGTGTGTGTGACCAGCCCTCCCTGTCCCTGTGTGTGTGACCAGCCTTCCCTGTCTGTGTGTGTGTGTGACCAGTCCGCCCTGTCTCTGTGTGTGACCAGTCCGCCCTGTCCCTGTGTGACCAGCCCTCCCTGTCTCTGTGTGACCAGCCCTCCCTGTCTGTGTGTGTGACCAGCCCTCCCTGTGTCTTTGTGAGACCAGCCCTCCCTGTCCCTGTGTGTGACCAGCCCTCCCTGTCTGTGTGTGAGACTAGCCCTCCCTGTCCCTGTGTGAAACCAGCCCTCCCTGTATCTGTGTGAAACCAGTCCCCCCTGTTTTTGTGAGACCAGCCCTCCCTGTCCCTGTGTGAGA
>NW_025211058.1:0-8030 GCF_004010195.1 Chiloscyllium plagiosum
GAGTACATACCATTTCGAAGGAAAGGAATTCTCAGTGCTAGATAGCATGGTTTTGTGCAGGGAAGGTCATGGCTTACAAATTTAATAGAATTGTTTGAAGAGGTGACAAAGTTGATTGGTGAGGGAAGGGATGTAGATGTCATATGGATGGACTTTAGTAAGCCGTTTGATAAATTTCCCCAAGATGAAGACGGTGAAGTTACATTGGTGTTCTAGCTAGATGGATAGAGAACTGATTAGGTAACAGTAATAACGGAAGGGAGCTTCTGAAAACAGAGATCTGTGACAAGTGATATCCCAGAGGAACCCGTGCTGAGACCATTCTTTTTTTGTGATAGACATAAATGACTTGGGTTGTTTCATTAGCAAGTTTGCAGATGACACTAAGATTGATGGAGTAGCAGACAGTGAAGGGGACTGTCTGAGAATACAGCAGAATATAGATAGATTTGCGAGATGGGCAGAGAAATGGCAGATGGAGTTCCATCTGGACAAATGCGAGGCTGTACATTTTGGAAGTTTCAATTCAAGAACAAAATATACAGTAAATAGAAAAGTCTTGGGAAAATTTGATGTACAAAGACATCTAGGTGTTTAGGTCCATTGATCCCTGAAGATAGCAAGGCAGATCAGTCGTGTTGTCAAAAAGGCATACGGCATGCTATCCTTCATTGGTCCCGGTATTGAATATAAGTGTTGGTAGGTCGTGTAACAGTTGCATAAGACTTTAGTTCAGCCACATTTGGAATACTGCATGCAGTCTGGTCGTCACATTAGCAAAACGATGTGGATGCTTTGGAGAGGGTGCAGAGGAGTTTCACCGGGATGTTGCCTCGTATGGAGGATGCCAGCCATGAAGAGAGTTTGAATAAATTAGGATTATTTTCCTTAGAAAGATGGTGGGTGAGGGGGGACCTGATCCCTGGACGGCGAGGGATATTGAGGCCCTGGTAAGGAAAGTAAAGAAGGCCTACATTGGATTTAAGATATCGGACTCAGGTCAATCCTTAATGACTATACAAAGTGTAGAAGCACCCTTAGGAGGGGAATGATAGCTCAGATAAATGGCATGACAAGGATCTCTCTGAAAAGGTTAAAGATAATCCCAAGAGACTCTCGAACTAGATCAAGAGTGGAAGCGTGGCGAGGGAGAGAAGAGGTCTCCTTAATGATCAGCATGACCTTCCTTGGGTGGAATCACCAGGAGGCTGGGGGGAATTGTTGAATCAGTAATTCTCCTCCATGTTTACTGAGGAGCAAATCATGCGTACTAAGGAAATAAGGGAAATAAGTTGGAATGATTTGGACCACATGGATATTACCAGAGTGGAGGGATTGGCTACCTTAAAGCACAATAAGGTGAATAAAACCCTTGGGCATGAACATTTCCAGTCTTGGATGTTATGGGAGGCTAGGGAAGAAATTGCAGTGGCCCTCGCAGAGGTTTTTACTTGTTCGTTTACTAATGGAGTGGTTCCATTGCTTACGAAAAGTCGCAAAGACAAAGCAGGGAGTTCTTGGTCAGTGAGTGTAATATCAGTGGTGGGTAAGTTGTTGGACAGGATAAAGAGAGACAGGATGAACCAACATTTGGAAATTCAAGGTCTGATAAGAAATAGTCAGCGTAGATTTTTGTGCAGGAAATAATGTCTGGCAAATCTTTTTAAATTGTTTCAAAGAGGTAACTGCGAGAATAGGTAAGGGCAGGACAATGGATGATCTGTATACGGACTTTAGTAAGACTATTGACAAGGTCCCATACGGCAGGTTAGTTGGTGAGTTAGGTGACATGGGATCCAGAGAGAGCTAGCTAATTGGATTCAAAATTGGCTCGATGGTAGGACGCAGAGTGTGATGGTTAAAGATTGTTTCTCAGACTGAAGGCCTATGGCGAATGGTGTGCCACAGGTGTCGGTGCTGAGACCTTTGTTATTTGTTATTTACATAAATGTTCTGAATGCGGATATACACGGCATGGTGAGGACATAGAAGCAGAAATTGAAATATTCAGCCCATCGAGTCTGCTCCACTATTCAGTCATGGCTGATAAGTTTCTTAACAGTATTTTTCTGCTTTCTTGCCATAACCTTTGATCCCCTTGACAATCAAGAACCTGTCCATCTCAGTCTTATATATACTCATTAACCAGGCCTCCACAACCTTTTGTGGCATTGAATTCCATGGATTCACCACTCTCTGGCTGAAGACGTTTCTCTTTATCTCCGTTCTAAAAGCTGTTTGATTTACTCTAAAGCTGTGCCCTCGGGTCCTAGTCTATTCAACCAATGGAAACATCTTCACAACATCTATTCTGTCCAGACTATTCAGTATTCGGTATATTTCAATTAGATCTCCTCTCATCCTTCTAAAATCCATTGATTAAAGATCCAGAGTCCTCAAAGTTTCCTCATATGTCAAGCTTTTCATTCCGGGGACCATTCTCATGAAACTCCTCTGAGCACATTCCAAGGCCAGTACATCTCTTCTGAGATAAGGGCCCAAAAACTGCACAACATACTCCAAGTACTCCCAAGAAGGTTTCTACATTTATGGACGATACAATTAGGAGCTATCGTTGATAGCAATGAACGTTATCAGAAATAATAGAGGGATTTTAATCTGATGGGGAAGTGAGCTGAGGATTGGCAACTGCAATTAAATACATGCTGGGCGGGAAACTTCTCCTGGTTTACAGATTAATGCACTGGGGTGATGTACACATTCCAACATGCTGGGAGGGTAACTGCTCTTGTTTACAGATCAATGCACTGGCGTGGGGTACATAGTCCTACATGCTGGCAGGGTAACTGTTCCTGGGTTACAAATCAATGCACTGAGGTGGTGTACACAGTCTTACATGCTGGGAGGGTAACAGCTCCTGGTTTACAGATCAATGGACTGGGGAGGTGTACACTTTCCTACATGCTGCGAGGGTAACTGATCCAGGTTCACAGAACAATGCACTGGGGTGGTGTACACAGTCCTACATGCTGGACCGGTAACTGCTACTGGTGTACAGATCAATGCATTGGGGTGGTGTACACGGTCCTACATGCTGGGAGGGTAACTGCTCCTGGTTTATAGGTCAATGCACTAGGATGGTGTACACGGTCCTACATACTGGGAGGGTAAGTGCTCCTGGTTTACAGATCAATGCACTGGGGTTATGTACACGGTCCTACATGCTGGGAGGATAATTATTCCTGGTTTGCAGATCACTGCACTGTGATGATGTACACAGTCCAAAATCCTGGGACGGTAACTGCTCCTGGTTTATATATCAATGCACTGGGGTGGTGTGCACTGTCCTACATGTTTGGATCGTAATTGCTCCTGGTTTACAGATAAATGTATTGGGGTGCGTTGCACAGTACTACATGCTGGGAGGGTAACTGCTCCTGGTTAACACATCAATGCACTGGTGTGGTGTACACGGTCCTACATCCTGGGCGGGTCAACTCTCCTGGTTGACAGATCAATGGACTGGGGAGGTGTACACTTTCCTACATGCTGCGAGGGTAACTGATCCAGGTTCACAGAACAATGCACTGGGGTGGTGTACACGGTCCTACATGCTGGGAGGGTAACTGCTACTGGTTTATAGGTCAATACACTAGGATGGTGTACACGGTCCTACATGCTGGGAGGGTAACTGCCCGAAGTTTGTGCGAAGATTTGTAGCTCGGGTGCTCGTTGTTGTGGTTCTGTTCGCCGAGCTGGAAGTTTTTGTTGCAAACGTTTCGTCCCCTGGCTAGGCGACATCATCAGTGCTTGGGAGCCTCCTGCGAAGCGCTTCTTTGATGTTTCCTCACTAGAATGCACACTCAGGAACAATGGACTGACAGAAGAGACACAACAAACAGTGAGACAAACTGTCCAGTAGTTTGGCTATTGTTTCTCTGGCTAGGGTTTTGTCAATCGAAGTGAACAGTGCCGTCACGTCGAATGATATCATGGTTTCTTCTTTGTCTATGTGTATATTTCTGATGATGTCCAAGAATTCCTGTGTTGATTGTATAGAGTGTTTGGATCCGCTGACCAGGTGTTTCAGTTTCTGTTGTAGTTCTTTGGCCAGTTTGTATGATGGTGTCCCTGGCAGTGATACTATGGGTCTGAGTGGGATGTCTCGTTTGTGTACTTTAGGTAATCCATAGAATCTGGGGGTGTTGTTGCTTTCCGGTTTCATTCTTTGTAGGTCAGCTCTGGTTATCAGTCCGTTTTTTTGTAGATTCCTTAGTGTGTTATTTATCCTATTGGTGAGTTGTGGTGTGGTGTGAGAAAAAACACACCGGATCATCAAGCAACATGAATTCGACTGGGACAACACTACTATCATAGGGCAAGCCAGACAGAAAACAGCCAGGGAATTCCTAAAGGCATGGCATTCATCCACAAACTCCATCAACAAACACCTGGACCCAATATACCAACCACTACAGCGGACAGCTGAAACTGACAACCGGAAGTGGCAGGAACAGATCACTATAAACACCAGAGGAAACATCAAAGAAGCGCTTCGCAGGAGGCTTCCAAGCACTGATGATGTCGCCTAGCCAGGGGACGAAACGTTTGCAACAAAAACTTCCAGCTCGGCGAACAGAACCACAAAGGGTAACTGCTCCTGGTTAACACATCAATGCACTGGGGTGGTGTACACAGCCTTTCATGCTGGGAGTGTAACTTCTCCAGGTATACAGATCAATGTACTGAGTTGGTGTAAGCCGTCTGATATGCTGAGAGGGATACTGCGCCTGGTTTACAGATCAATGCACTGGGGTGGTGTACACAGTTCTACATGCTGGGATAGTAACTGCTCCTGGTGTGCAGATCAATGCACTGGGGTGCTGTACACAGTCCTTCATGCTGGGAGGGTAACTGCTTCTGGTTTAAAGATCAATACACTGGGATGGTGTACACAGTCCTACATGCTGGTAGTGTAACTGCTCCTGGTTTACAGATCAATGCACTGCGGTGGTGTACACAGTCCGACATGCTGGGAGAGTAACAGCTCCTGGTTTATAGATCAATGCACTGGGGTGGTGTACATGGTCCTACATGCTGGGAGGTAACTGATCCTGGTTTACAGATCGATGAACTCTGATGGTGTACACAGTCCTACATGCTTGGAGGGTAATTGCTCCTGGTATAAAAATCAATGCACTGGGGTGGTGTACACAGATCTACATGCTGGGAGGGTAGCTGCTCCTGGTTTATCGGTCAATGCACTGTGGTGGTGTATACGGTCCAACATGCTGGGAGGGTAACTGCTCCTGGTTTATAGGTCAAAGCACTGTGGTGGTGTATACGGTCCTACATGCTGGGAGGGTAACTGCTCCTGGTTTACGGATCAATGCACTGGGGTGGTGGACACAGCTCTACATGATGGGAGGGTAACTTCTCCTGGTTTATAGGCCAATGCACTGTGATGGTGTGCACGGTCCTACATGCTGGGCGGGTAAATTCTCCTGGGTTACAGAACAGAGCACTGGGGCGATGTACACAGTCCTACTTGCTTGGAGGGAAACTACTTTTGGTGTGCAGGTCAATGCACAGAGTTGGTGTACACGGTCCTAAATGCTGGGAGGGCAACCGATCCTGGTTTACAGTTTAATGCACTGGGGTGATGTACACAGTACTTCATGCAGGAACGGTAATAGCTCCTGGATTATAGATCAATGCACTGAGGTGATGTACACAGTCCTTCATGCTGGGACGGTAACTGCTCCTGGTTTATAGATCAATGCACTGCGGTGGTGTACATGGTCCTACATGCTGGGAGATAACTGATCCTGGTTTACAGAACAATGCACTCTGATAGTGTACACAGTCCTACATGCTTGGAGGGTAACTGCTCCTGGGATAAAAATCAATGCACTGGGGTAGTGTACACAGCTCTACATGCTGGGAGGGTAACTGCTCCTGGTTTATAGGTCAATGCACTGTGGTGGTGTATACGGTCCTACATACTGGGAGGGTAACTGCTCCTGGTTTACGGATCAATGCACTGGGGTGCTGTACACAGCTCTACATGCTGCGAGCGTAACTTCTCCTGGTTTATAGGCCAATGCACGGTGATGGTGTGCACGGTCCTACATGCTGGGCGGGTAAATTCTCCTGGGTTACAGAACAGAGCACTGGGGCGATGTACACAGTCCGACTTGCTTGGAGGGAAACTACTTTTGGTGTGCAGGTCAATGCACTGAGTTGGTGTACACTGTCCTAAATGCTGGGAGGGCAACCGTTCCTGGTTTACAGTTTAATGGACTGGGGTGATGTACACAGTACTTCATGCTGGGACGGTAACATCTCCTGGATTATACATCAATGCACTGAGGTGATGTACACAGTCCTTCCTGCTGGGACGGCAACTGCTCCTGGTTTATAGATCAATGCACTGGGGTGGTGTGCACTATCCTACAGGCTGGGAGGGTAACTGCACCTGGTTTACAGTTTAATGCACTGCAGGGAGAGTAACTGCTTTTGGGTTACAGATCAATACACTGGGATGGTGTACACAGTCCTACATGCTGGGCTGGTAACTGCTCCTGGTTTACAGATCAATGCACTGGGGTGGTGTACACGGCTCTACATGCTGGGAGGATAACTGCTCCTGGTTTAAAAGTCAATGCACTGGGGTGGTGTGAACGGTCCTACATGCTGGGAGGGTAACTTCTGCTGGTTAACAGATCAATGCACTGTGGTGATGTAAACAGTCCAACATGCTGTGAGGGTAACTGCTCCTGTTTACAAATCAATGCACTTGGCTGTTGTACACTGACCTACATGCTGGGATGGCAACTGCTCCTCGGTTACACATCAACGCAATGAGGTGGGGTACACAGTCCTACATACTGGCAGGGTAACTACTCCTGGATTACAGATCAATGCACTGGGGTGGTGTACACAGTCCTTCATGCTGGGAGAGTAACTGCTCCTGGTTTACAGATCAATGCACTGGCGTGATGTACACTGTCTTACATGCTGGGAGGGTAACTTCTCTTTTTTACAGATCAATGCACTGGCGTGGGGTACATAGTCCTACATGCTGGCAGCGTAACTGTTCCTGGGTTACAGATCAACGCACTGAGGTGGTGTACACAGTCTGACATGCTGGGAAGGTAACAGCTCCTGGTTTACAGATCAATGCACTGGGGTGGTGTATACTGTTCTACATGCTAGGAGGGTATCAGCTCCTGGTTTATATATCAATGCACTGAGGAGGTGTAACTTTCCTACATGCTGCGAGGGTAACTGAGCCAGGTTAACAGAACAATGCACTGTGGTGATGTACACAGTCCTACATGCTGGACCGGTAACTGCTCCTGGTTTACAGATCAATGTATTGGGGTGGTGTACACGTCCTACATGCTGGGAGGGTCAATTCTCCTGGTTGACAGATCAATGCACTGGGGTTATGTACACGGTGCTACATGCTGGGAAGATAATTACTCCTGGTTTGCAGATCACTGCACTGTGATGATGTACACAGTCCAACATCCTGGGACGGTAACTGCTCTTGGTTTATAGATAAATGCACTGGGGTGGTGTGCACTGTCCTACATGCTTGGATGGTAACTGCTCCTGGTTTACAGATCAATGCACTGGGGTGGTGTACACAGTCTTTCATGCTGGAAGTGTAACTTCTCCAGGTATACAGATCAATGTACTGGGTTGGTGTAAGCCGTCTTACATGCTGAGAGGGATACTGCGCCTGGTTTCTAGATCAATGCACTGGGGTGGTGTACACAGTTCTACATGCTGGGATGTTAACGACTCCTGGTTTAAAGATCAATACACTGGGATGGTGTACAGAGTCCTACATGCTGGTAGAGTAACTGCTCCTGGTTTACAGATCAATGCACTGGCGTGATGTACACTGTCTTACTTGCTGGGAGGGTAACAGCTCATGGTTTAAATATCAATGCACTGGGGATGTGTACACTTTCCTACATGCTGGGAGGGTAACTGATCTTGGTATACAGAACAATGCACTGGGGTGTACACGGTCCTACATGCTGGGAGGGTAACTG
>NW_025211058.1:10339-17361 GCF_004010195.1 Chiloscyllium plagiosum
CACAGTCCTGCTTGCTGGGAGGGTAACTGCGCCTGGTTTACAGATCAATGCACTCGGGTCGTGTACACAGTCCTACATGCTGGGAGGGTAAGTGCTCCTGGTTTAAAAATCAATGCACTGGGGTGGTGTACACAGCTCTACATGATGGGAGGGTAACTGCACCTGGTTTATAGGTCAATGCACTGTGGTGGTGTATGTGGTCCTTCATGCTGAGAGGGTAACTGCTCCTGGTTTACGGATCATTGCACTGGCTGGTGTAAACGGTCCGACATGCTGGAAGGGTAACTGCTCCTTGGTTACAGATCAATTAACTGAGGTGATGTACATCGTCCGACTAGCTGGGAGGGTAACTGCTTCTTGTTTACAGATCAATGCACCAAGGAGGTGGACACACTCCCACATGGTGGGAGGGTATCTGCTCCTGCTTTATAGATGAATGCACTGTGTTGGTGTACACAGTCCGACATGCCGGGAGGGTAACTGCTCCTGGTTTACAGATCAATGCACTGGGTTGGGAAACACCGTCCGACATGATCAGAGGGAAAATGCAATTGGCTTTTCGATCAATGCACAGGGGTGGTGTACACAGTTCGACATGCTGGGAGGGTATCTGCTCCTGGTGTGCAGATCAATGCACTGCGTTGCTGTACACAGTGTTTCATGATGGGAGGGTAACTGCTCCTGGTTTACAGATCAATGCACTGGGGTGGTGTACACCGTCCTGCATGCTGGGCAGGTAACTGTTCCTGGTTTTCAGATCAATGCACTGGTGTGGTGTACACAGTCCTACATGCTGGGAGGGTAACTGCTCCTGTTTTGTAGATCAATGCACTGGGGTGGGGTACACAGTCCTACCTGCCTGGAGGTTAACTGCTCCTGGTGTGCAGACCAATGCACTGGGGAAGTGTAAACAATCCTACATTCAGGGAGGGTAATTGCTCCTGGTTTACAGATCAATGCAATGGGATGGTGTATGCAGTCCTTTATGCTGGGTGGGCAACTGCTCCTGGTTTACAGATCAATGCACTTGGGTTTTGTGAACAGTCCTTCAAGCTGTGAGGGTAACTGCTCCTGGTTTACACATCAGTGCTCTGGGGTAGTGTACACAGTCCTACGTGCTTGGAGGGTAACTGCTCCTGGTGTAAAAATCAATGCACTGGGATGGTGTACACAGCTCTACATGCTGGGAGGGTAACTGCTCCTGGTTTATCGGTCAATGCACTGCGGTGGTGTATACGGTCCTACATGCTAGGAGGGTAACTGCTCCTAGTTTACGATCAATGCACTTGGGTGGTGTACACCGTCCTACATGCCGGCAGGGTAACAGCTCTTGGTTTACAGATCAATGCAGTGGTGTAGTGTACGCAGTCCTTCATACTGTGAGGTTAACTGCACCTGGTTTAGAGATCAATGCACTGGGTTGGTATACACCGTCCGACATGCTGTGAGGGAAAATGCGATTGTTTTATAGATCAAAGCACTGGCGATGTACACAGTCCCATATGCTGGGAGGGTAACTGCTCCTGGTTTACAGATCAATGCACTGGAGTGGAGTACACAGTCCTCCAGGCTGGGAGCATAACCGATCATGGCTTACAGTTTAATAGACTGGGGTGGTGTACACAGTTCTACATGCCGGGAGTGTGACAGCTCCTGGTGTGCAGGTCAATGCACTACGGTGTTTTACGCAGTGTTTCATGCTGGGAGGGTAACTGCTCCAGGTTTACAGATCAATGCACTGGGTTGGTATACACCGTCCGACATGATCAGAGGGAAAATGCAATTGGCTTTTCGATCAATGCACAGGGGTGGTGCACACAGTTCGACATGCTGGGAGGGTAACTGCTCCTGGTGTGCAGATCAATGCACTGCGTTGCTGTACACAGTGTTTCATGATGGGAGAGTAACTGCTCCTAGTTTACAGATCAAATCACTGGGGTGGTGTACATTGTCCTTTGTGCTGGGAGGGTAATTGCTCCTGGGTTACAGATCAATGCACTGGGGTGGTGTACACAGTCCTACATGCTGGGAAGTTAACTGCTCCTGTTTTGTAGATCAATGCACTGGGGTGGGGTACACAGTCCAAGCTGCCCGGAGGTGAACTGCTCCTGGTGTGCAGATCAATGCACTGGGGTAGTGTAAACAATCCTACATTCAGCGAGGGTAATTGCTCCGGTTTACAGATCAATTCAATGGGGTGGTGTACATGGTCCTTTATACTGGGAGGGCAACTGCTCCTCGTTTACAGATCAATGCACTTGGGTTTTGTGCACAGCCCTTCATGCTGTGAGGGTAACTGCTCCTGGTTTACACATCAGTGCTCTGGGGTAGTGTACACAGTCCTACGTGCTTGGAGGGTAACTGCTCCTGGTGTAAAAATCAATGCACTGGGGTGGTGTACACAGCTCTACATGCTGGGAGGGTAACTGCTCCTGGTTTATCGGTCAATGCACTGCGGTGGTGTATACGGTGTTTCATGCTGGGAGGGTAACTGCTCCAGGTTTAGAGATCAATGCACTGAGGTTTACAGCTCCAGGTTTACAGATTAATGCATTGGGGTGGTATACACCGTCCTGCATGCTGGGAGTGTAACTGCTCCTGGTTAAAGGATGAGAGCACTTGGGCGATGTACACAGTCCTACATGCTGCGAGGGTAACTGCTCCTGGTTTACAGATCAATGCACTGGGGTGCGGTACACAGTCCTACATGCTGGGAGAATAACCGATCATGGTTTACAGTTTCATGAACTGGGGTGATGTACACAATCCTACATGCTGGGAGAGTAACTGCTCCTGGTTTACAGATCAATACACTGGGATGGTGTACACAGACCTACATGCTGCGTGTGTAACTGCTCCTGTTTTACAGAACAATGCACTGCGGTAGTGAACACAGTCCTACATGCTGGGAGGGTATCTGCACCTGGTTTACAGATCAATGCACTGGGGTGCGGTACACAGTCCTACATGCTGGGAGGTTAACTGCTCCTAGTTTACAGATCAATGCACTGGGGTGGTGTACTCAGTCTTACATGCTGAGAGGGAGAATGTGCCTGGTTTCTAGATCAATGCACTGGGTCGTGTACACAGTTCTACATGCCGGGAGGGTAAGTGCTCCTGGATTGTAGGTCAATGCACTGGGGTTGTGTACAAGGTCCTACATGCTGGGAGGATAACTGCTCTTGGTTTAGAGATCAATGAACTCTGATGATGAACACAGTCCTACTTGCTGCGTGTGTAACTGCTCCTGAAAACAGATCAATGCGCTGGGGTGGTGGGCACAGTCTTTCATGCTGGGAGGGCAACTGCTCCTGGTTTACATTTCAATGCACTGAGGAGGGTACCCAGTCCTACATGCTGGGAGGGTACGTGCTATTGGTTTGCAGAGCTGTGCACTGGGGTGGGGTACACAATCCTACAGAATGCGGGGTAACCGCTCCTGGTTTACAGATCAATACACTGGGATAGTGTACACAGTCATACATGCTGGTAGTGTAACTGCTCCTGGTTTACAGATCAATGCACTGTGGTGGTGTACACAGTCCTACATGCTGGGAGGGTAACAGCTCCTGGTTTATATATCAATGCACTGGGGTGGTGTACATGGTCCTACATGCTGGGAGGTAACTGATCCTGGTTTACAGAACAATGCACTCTGATAGTGTACACAGTCCTACATGCTTGGAGGGTAACTGCTCCTCGTTTAAAAATCAATGCACTGGGGTGGTGGACACAGCTCGACATGTTGGGAGGGTAGCTGCTCCTGGTTTATAGGTCAATGCACTGTGGTGGTGTATACGGTCCTACCTGCTTGGAGAATAACTGCTCCTGGTTTATTGTTCAATGCACTGGGGTGGTGTACATGCTGCGTGCGTAACTGCTCCTGGTTTGTAGGTCAATGCACTGGGGTTGTGTACACGGTCCGACATGCTGGGAGGATTACTGCTCCTGGTTTAGAGATCAATGCACTCTGATGATGAACACAGTCCTACATGCTGCGTGTGTAATTGCTCCTGGTTTACCGATCAATGCACTGGGGTGGTGTACACGGTCCTACATGCTGGGAGGGTGACTGCTCCTGGTTTACAGATCAATGCGCTTGGGTGGTGGGCACAGTCTTTCATGCTGGGAGGGCAACTGCTCCTCGTTTACAGATCAATGCACTGAGGTGGTGTACCCAGTCCTACATGCTGGGAGGGTAACTGCTATTGGTTTGCAGATCTGTGCACTGGGGTGGGGTACAGAGTCCTACATGCTGGGAGGGTAACTGCTCCTGGTTTATATATCAATGCACTGGGGTGGTGTACATGGTCATACATGCTGGGAGGTAACTGATCCTGGTTTACAGAACAATGCACTCTGATAGTGTACACAGTCCGACATGCTTGGATGGTAACTGCTCCTGGTTTAAAAATCAATGCACTGGGGTGGTGTACACGGTCCTACATGCTGGGAGGGTGACTGCTCCTGGTTTACAGATCAATGCACTGAGGTGGTGTATACGGTCCTACTTGCTGGGAGGGTAACTGCTCCTGGTTTACGGATCAATGCACTGGGGTGGTGTACGCAGCTCTACATGCTGCGAGCGTAACTGCTCCTGTGTTTATAGGACAATGCACTGGGATGGTGTGCACTGTCCTACATGCTGGGCGGGTAAATTCTCCTGTGTTACAGAACAGAGCACTGGGGCGATGTACACAGTCCTACTTGCTTGAAGGGTAACTACTTTTGGTGTGCAAGTCAATGCACAGAGTTGGTGTACACTGTCCTACATGCTGGGCAATCGATCCTGGTTTACAGTTTAATGCACTGGGCTGATGAACACAGTACTTCATGCTGGGACGGTAACAGCTCCTGGATTATAGATCAATGCACTGAGGTGATGTACACAGTCCTTCATGCTGGGACGTTAACTGCTCCGAGATCAATGCTCTGGGTTGGTGTGCAATATCCTACATGCTGGGAGGGTAACTGCACCTGGTTTACAGTTTAATGCACTGCAGGGAGACTAACTGCTTTTGGGTTTCAGATCAATACACTGGGATGGTGTACACAGTCCTACGTGCTGGGAGGGTAACTGCTCCTGGTTTACAGATCAATGCATTGGGGTGGTGTACACAGTCCTACATGCTGGGAGGGTAACTGCTCCTGGTTTACAGATCAATGAATTGGGGTGGTGTACACAGTCCTACATGCTGGGCTGGTAACTGCTCCTGGTTTACAGATCAATGCACTGGGGTGGTGTACACGGCTCTACATGCTGGGAGGGTAACTGCTCCTGGTTTAAAAGTCAATGCACTGGGGTGGTGTGAACGGTCCTACATGCTGTGAGGGTAACTGCTGCTCGTTAACAGATCAATGCACTTGGGGATGTTAACAGTCCAACATGCTGTGAGGGTAACTGCTCCTGTTTACAAATCAATGCACTGGGCTGGTGTACACTGCCCTACATGCTGGGATGGCAACTGCTCCTCGGTTACAGATCAATGCAATGTGGTGGTGAACACAGTCCTACATGCTGGCAGGGTAACTGCCCCTGGTTTACAGATCAATGCACTGGGGTGATGTACACAGTCCTATATGCCGGGAGAGTAACTGCTCCTGGTTTGCAGATCAAGGCACTGGGGTGGTGTACACAGTCCTTCATGCTGAGAGGGTAACTGCTCCTGATTTACAGATCAATGCACTGGCGTGGTGTACACTGTCTTACATGCTGGGAGGGTAACAGCTCCTGGTTTAAATATCAATACACTGGGGAGGTGTACACTTTCCTACATGCTGGGAGGGTAACTGATCCTGGTATACAGAACAATGCACTAGGGTGTACATGGCCCTACATGCTGGGAGGGTAACTGATCCTGGTTTATAGGTCAATGCACTGGGGTGGTGTACACGGTCCTACATGCTGTGAGGGTAAGTGCTCCTGGTTTACAGATCAATGCACTGGGGTTGTGTTCATGGTCCGACATGCTGGGTAGATAACTATTCCTTGATTGCAGATCAATGCACTGTGTTGTGTACACAGTGCAACATACTGGGGCGGTAACTGCTCCTGGCTTTATAGATCAATGCACTGGGGTGGTGTGCACTGTCCTACATGCAGGGAGGGTAACTGCTCTTGTTTACAGATCAATGCACTGGCGTGGGGTAGATAGCCCTACATGCTGGCAGGGCAACTGTTCCTGGTTTACAGCTCAACGCACTGAATGGTATACACAGTCTTACATGCTGGAAGGGTAACAGCTCCTGGTTTCCAGATCAATGCACTGGGGAGGTGTACACTTTCCGACATGATGCGAGGGTAACTGATCCAGGTTCACAGAACAATGCACTGTGGTGATGTACACAGTCCTACATGCTGGACCGGTAACTGCTCCTGGTTTACAGATCAATGCATTCGGGTGGTGTACACGATCCTACATGCTGGGAGGGTAACTGCTCCTGGTTTATAGGTCAATGCACTGGGATGGTGTACACGGTCCTACATGCTGGTAGAGTCAATTCTCCTGGTTGACAGATCAATGCACTGGGGTTATGTACACGGTCCTACAAGCTGGGAAGATAATTACTCCAGGTTTGCAGATCACTGCACTGTGATGGTGTGCACAGTCTAACATCCTGGGACGGTAACTGCTCCTGGTTTATAGATCAATGCACTGGGGTGGTGTGCACTGTCCTACATGCTTGGATGGTAACTGCTCCTGGTTAACAGATCAATGCACTGGGGTCGTGTACATGGACCTACATCCTGGGCGTGTCAATTCTGCTGGTTGACAGATCAATGCACTGGAGTGGTGTACACGATCCTACATGCTGGGCGGGGAACGTCTCCTGGTTTACAGATCGATGCACTGGGGTGATGTACACAGTCCTACATGCTGGGAGGGTCGCTGATCCTGGTTTACAGATCAATGCACTGGGGTGGTGTACACAGTCTTTCATGCTGGGAGTGTAACTTCTCCAGGTATACAGATCAATGTACTGGGTTGGTGTAAGCCGTCTTACATGCTGAGAGGGATACT
>NW_025211058.1:17861-21566 GCF_004010195.1 Chiloscyllium plagiosum
CTGGGGTGGTGTACACAGCTCTACATGCTGGGAGGGTAACAGCTCCTGGTTTATCGATCAATGCACTGGGGTGGTGTACGTGGTCCTACATTCTGGGAGGTAACTGATCCTGGTTTACAGTCCCATGCACTATGATAGTGTACGCAGTCCTACATGCTTGGAGGTTAACTGCTCCTGGTTTAAAAATCAATGCCCTGGGGTGGTGTACACAGCTCTACATGCTGGGAGGGTAACTGTTCCTGGTTTATAGGTCAATGCACTGTGGTGTTGTATACCGTCCTACATGCTGGGATGGTATCTGCTCCTGGTTTACGGATCAATGCACTGGGGTGGTGCACACAGTCCTACATGCTGGACCAGTAACAGCTCCTGGTTTACAGATCACTGCACTGTGGTGGTGTACACCGTCGAGCATGCTGGGAGGGTAACTGTTCCTGGTTTCCAGATCAATGCACTGGGATGCAGTACAGAGTCCAACATGCTGGGAGCATAACCGATCATGGTTTTCACTTTAATGAACAGGGGTGATGTACACGGTTCTACATGCTGGGAGAGTAACTGCTCCTGGTTTACAGATTAATACACTGGGATGGTGTACACAGTCCTAAATGCTGTGAGGGGAACTGCTCCTCGGTTACACATCAATGCACCGAGGTGCTGTACACACTCCCACATGCTGGGAGATTAACTGCTCCTGGTTTATAAATCAATCCACTGTGGTGATGTACACAGTCCTCCATGCCGGGAGGGTAACTGTTCCTGGTTTACAGAACAATGCAGTGGGGTGGTGTACACAGTCCTACATGCTGGGAGAGTAACTGCTCCTGGTTTATAAATCAATCCACTGTGGTGATGTACACAGTCCTCCATGCCGGGAGAGTAACTGTTCCTGGTTTACAGAACAATGCAGTGGGGTGGTGTACACAGTTCTACATGCTGGGAGAGTAACTGCTCCTGGTTTACATATAAATGCACTGGGGTAGTGTTCACAATCCTACATGCCGGGAGGGTAACTGCTCCTGTTTTACAGATCAGTGCACTGGGGTGGTGTACACAGTCTTTCATGCTGGGAGGGTAACTGCTCCTGATTTACAGATCAATGCAGTTGGGTTGTGTACACAGTCCTACATGATGGGAGGATAACTGCTCCTGGTTTACAGATCAATGCACTGGGGTGGGTTACATAGTCCTACATGCTGGCAGGGTGACTACTCTTGGTTAACAGATCAATGCACTTTGGAAATGTATACAGTCCTACATGCTGGGAGCCTAACTGTGCCTGGTTTACAGATCAATGCACACGGGTCGTGTCCACAGTCCTACATGCTGGGATGGTAACTCATCCTGGGTTACAGATCAGTGCACTGGGGTGGTGGACACGGTACTACATGCTGGGAGGGTATCTGCTCTTGGTTTACAGATCAATGCACTTGGGTGGTGTACACGGTCCTACATGCTGGGAGAGTAACTGCTCCTGGGTTTACAGATCCATGCACTGGGGTGGTGTACACAGTTCTTCATGCTGGGAGGGTAACTGGTCCTTGTTTACAGATCAATGCACTGCGTTGGTGTACACCGTCCTACATGCTGAGTGGGAAAATGCGCCTGGTTCATAGATACATGCACTGGGGTGGTGTACACAGTTCTACTTGCCGGGAGGGTAACTGTTCCTGGCGTGTAGATCAATGCACTGGGGTGGTGTACACAGTCTTTCATGCTGGGAGGGTAACTGCTCCTGGTTTACAGATCAATGCATTGGGGTGTTGTACACAGTCTTTCATGCTGGTGGGTAACTGCACATGGTCTACAGATCAATGCACTGAGGCTGTGTACAAGTCCTACATGCTGGGAGGGCAACTGCTCCTGGTTTACAGATCACTGCATTGGGGTAGGGTACCTAGTCCTACATGTTGGGAGGGCAACTACTCTTGGTTTACAGATCAATGCACTGTGGTGATGTACACAGTCTTGCTTGCTGGGAGGGTAACTGCTCCTGGTTTATAGGTCAATGCACTGTGGTGGTGTATATGGTCCTTCATGCTGTGAGGGCAACTGCTCCTGGTTTACGGATCATTGCACTGGCTGGTGTAAACGGTCCTATATGCTGGCAGGGTAACTGCTCCTCGTTTACAGATCAATGAACTGAGGTGATGTACACCATCCGACACGCTGGGAGGGTAACTGCTCCTTGTTTATAGATCAATGCACCAAGGAGGTGGACTCACTCCCACCTCGTGGGAGGGTATCTGCTCCTGCTTTATAGATGAATGCACTGTGGTCGTGTAGACAGTCCGACATGTCGGGAGGGTAACTGCTCCTGGTTTACAGATCAATGCAGTGAGGTGGTGTACACAGTCCTTCATGCTGTGAGTGTAACTGTTCCTGGTTTACAGATCAATGCACTGGGTTGGTGTACACCGTCCGACATGATCAGAGCGAAAATGCAATTGGTTTTTCGATCAATGCACAGTGGTGGTGTACACAGTTCGACTTGCTGGGAGGGTAACTGCTCCTGGTGTGCAGATCAATGCACTACGCTACTGTACACAGTGTTTCATGATGGGAGGGTAACTGCTCCATGTTTACAGATCAATGCACTGGGGTGGTGTACACCGTCCTGCATGCTGGACGGGTAACTGCTCCTGGTTTACAGATCAATGCACTGTGGTGGTGTACACAGTCCTATGTGCTGGGAGGGTAATTGCTCCTGGTTTACAGACCAATGCACTTGGGGTGGTGTACACAGTTCTTCGTGCTTGGAGGGTAACTGCTCCTGGTGTAAAAATCAATGCACTGGGGTGGTGTACACAGCTCTACATGCTGGGAGGGTAACTGCTCCTGGTTTATCGGTCAATGCACTGCGGTGGTGTATACGTTCCTACATGCTGGGAGGGTAACTGCTCCTGGTTACGGATCAATGCATTGCGGTGGTGTACACCGTCCTACATGCCGGCAGGGTAACAGCTCTTGCTTTACAGATCAATGCAGTGGTGTAGTGTACGCAGTCCTTCATACTGTGAGGGTAACTGCACCTGGTTTACAGCTCCAGATTTACAGATCAATGCACTGGGGTGGTGTACACCATCGTGCATGCTGGGAGTGTAACTGCTACTGGTTTAAGGATGAGAGCACTTGGGCGATGTACACAGTCCTACATGCTGCGAGGGTAACTGCTCCTGGTGTACAGATCAATGCACGGGGGTGCGGTACACAGTCCTACATGCTGGAGCATAACCGATCATGGTTTACAGTTTAATGGACTGGGATGGTGTACACAGTCCTACATGCTGGGAGGGTAACTGCTCCTGGTTTACAGATCAATACACTGGGATGATGAACACAGTCCTACATGCTGCGTGTGTAACTGCTCCTGGTTTACAGATCAATGCACTGCGGTGGTGTACACGGTCCTACATGCTGGGAGGGTAACTGCTCCTGGTTTGCAGATCAATGCGCTGGGGTGGTGTACACAGTCTTTCATGCTGGGAGGGTAACTGCTATTGGTATGCAGATCTGTGCACTGGCGTGGGGTACACAGTCCTACATGCTGTGTGCGTAACTGCTCCTGGTTTCCGGATCAATGCAATTGGGTGGGTAAACAGTCCAACATACTGGGACGGTGACTGCTCCTGGTTTATAGATCAATGCACTGCGGTGGTGAACACAGTCCTACATGCTGGGAGGGTAACTGCACTTGGTTTACAG
>NW_025211059.1:0-6307 GCF_004010195.1 Chiloscyllium plagiosum
GGTTATTGATTAATAAGGGGGCCAAGAGATTCCCGGGAGAAGGGGCTCAGAAACAGATCAGCCATGATCAAATGGTGAAGCAGACTCGATTGGCCAAATTCTACTGCATTATATCTTATGGATTTATGGTTATCCCATTCTTATTGCTTAATCACAGTAAATATATCAGCATTGGGCTGTCCAATTAATGTAAAGTAATCACCATAACTTGTTCGTAAAAACAAACTGACAGGAGATTTCTGATTATTGCTTAGTTTATATAAATCAGAATCCATCAAATCACGGCCAGTCATGGAATCAGAGGAATTAATGTTCAGTTGAAAGCACAAATTAAAATGTTGGTAATTCTCGTGATGACAGTGAAGTCTAATCATTGCGTTAAATTCATAAACTACAGAGATTGCCTCTGAAATCTTCAGCCAAAAGATCAAGATGTATATAAGAGCATTATTTGTTCAAAAATACCCCATCAACATTGATTTTTCATTTTACTGTAAATATTAAATATCCTGGTCAGGTACAGTCCAATAATCTAACATGTCAAAGCATTGTTTTGTCCCATCTTCAATGCAAATTCCACCTTATTGTCTCACCCAGAAAATGAAAACAAGAATTCACTGATTGATTGATTTCACATCGTCAGTCACAGGGAGTAAAGATATGATAATTGTTGTTCACAAAAATCTGCTGGTGATATATTCAGTCTCAGAACAGCACAAGATACAGAAATACTACTCATCAGTTCAATAATATCTTGTTTCCATTAATTATTCAGTTAATAAACACTGTACATTTGAAAATTTCCACAGAACGTTACAAAAAAAAAGTTGAAGAATTGTTCTTCTAAGTATCACAATGAAATCTAAGTTATAATCAATATTGAAGTAATGATCAAAGTGCGCTTAGAAACTTGTCAATGGAACTTTCATCATAAATACCGGTTTCAGTGTTCACTAATCAAGGATGTCATATCAGATAAACAACTTTTCTGTCATTAGGACATTTGCAAGAAAAGAAATATAAAAGGGAATATCAATTTGTACTTGATATGAATAGAGTGCTGATGCACTAACAAATGGACTCTGTCTGTTAGATACTTTGCCAGGAAGAAAGCACCAGTAAGATGATGACTGACCATTAACTTCCAAACTGCACATCGACTTAATCCAATTCGTTTCATGCTGCTTAGTCAATCCATTGCCATGAGAAATGGACAAGGGACTGTTATCACTTAACTTGTTCAGCTCAATCCCATGCAATTTATAGACGTGTTTCTGGATTGAAATATTATCATCCTTTCAATATGTTTTCCCCATTATTTTGTCTATAATTAGATCAGATACCTAACCTTTCCTTCAGCCTAAGACTCACCATGAATGTTAAATTAATATAGCTTCACACAATTGGAGAAATATATTGAATAGATCAGTGCACCCATCACAGAGAATGCCTCTATATTTCCTTTACAGTTTGTTGGTTTTTTTTTCAATTTTCACTTCCAAGATAAAATTAATATTTACTGGTTTCTAATTATGATGCGAAATGTGTTTTTCTTGTATTTTTAAACACATTACACATAATTGAGTAAAATAACTCACTATTTTTTTCTTGTTTAGTCCAATATTCGGAGCCAATCGTTACACCTTTAGCTGACAGTTCCCAGTTCACAGCTCCAAACCAAAACTGAGAAAAGGAATAGAATTTTAGCAATTGGAAAATCACCAAAGGTTTTAACACAATTGGTGGAGTAGTTGTTTCTATTGATAATATGCATGACTTTTATTATTGTGGTATCATAACGGATAATATTAAGATTGCTAATAATGACGACATGAACTTTAGGTTCAAAAGACTAACTGGATTTCTCAATTTGTTACCAATTACAATCACACACACATACTTTCAATTACTCTGTGTCCAACTGCTGTGAATGTCAATGTTTTGATTAGTCTGAAGAAATAAAGTACATAGTTTTTTTAACCCCATAATAACTTCAGTATGTAAACCCTTTTCAGGTTGAGAGATTCCAAAGTCATATATTATGTTCCCCTCCAATAAACACAATTCACATCTCAGTCTCGTTCAATTCAGTAAACACACCTCATTATTTTGCAACCTCGTGAATGCAGTTAAACTGGAGTTATATTTCAGTTCAGTAACTGAAAGGATATTCTTAAAATCAAAACGTTGGTAATTCCAATGATTACAGTATTGTCTAATTATTGTGTTAAATCCGAAGAAGGGCTCATGCCCGAAACGTCGATTCTTCTGCTCCTTGGATGCTGCCTGACCTGCTGCGCTTTTCCAGCAACACATTTTCAGCTTAAATCCATAAACCTCTGATGATTGTCTCTGAAATCGTCAGCTAAAGGATCAAAATGCGTATCAATGTATTATTTATCTGAAAGCACCTCCTGTCACTTGTCTGACTAATAACAAAATATACGAATATTGTTTGCTCTAAGTGACTGAAAAATATCCAATTATGTTCCATCCCAGCAAATTTTATTCTAGATATTTTGTGAGATTTAGAAGTATTTTCTTGTTAATAAATCACAGATTTGAAATTTCAGTTCGAATAAATAAAATAAGCTTCCAAGGATAATGCAAATGTTGACATTTTTAGCACTTTAATGCCAATATTCAACATTTAAATGGTTTCAGGTCAATAATTTACTTCTATATCTGAACATTTATCAGATCCATCTGAGAGTAAATCCAAAATTGCTTTAAATCCAATAAACAATTTCTTGTTTACCTGATTAGCCAGAGACGGACACATAGGGTAAATATCTGATTATGGTTATATCTGAAGGGAGATCATTATAAATTCAATTATTTTTGGATATCAGTTGTAAATATTTATTTATTCTTTCTGATAATTCCAATGCAATAAAATAAATTGTTCAGATCACAATCACAGCAATTGAAATCACTTTTCAATTGAATAATCAAAACACAAATGTAATGTTTAACAGTTCAACAAAACATCAAATGACAAGTTATTGCTGAGTTATCAAGGTATTGTTAGTCATTGTACAATTTATAAGTGAAAAATCAAAGAGTTATCTGGTATAGGGTTATTTAAATGACCTTTAAATGTTCACTCTGAGCATGTTTAGTGCAATAATCCAACTAAAAATATGATGAATTGTTCAGTCCGATAGTCACCACTGGTTTCTGTATCGTCCACTTGCATTTAGTTGCAGGGCATGTGATGGATTAAAGTTTCATCATCTGTTAGATCCTTGACCAACTCACTAATCTTTGTTCATTTCAATAGGAACAACTGTTGTGTTTCCAATGAGCACATGTTTTGTTATTCTACGTGTCAAATGTACAGTGTTCTGTTCAGTTCACTGAAGACAGTTAACACCCTCCTGTCGTTTACTCTGTTATTATCACAAATACAGTAACCCTAACAGATTAAAGCTCTCAAGAAAAAGTAAATCAATGACTAATCTTCTGGAATTTTTTGAGGATGTAACTCTGAAGATGGACGAGGGAGGTCCAGTAGATGTAGTGTACCTGGACTTTCAGAAAGCTTTCAGAAAGTCCCACATAGGAGGTTAGTGAGCAAACTTAGGGCGCATGGTATTGGGGGCAAAGTACTGACTTGGATTGAAAGTTGGTTGGATGATAGGAAACAAAGAGTAGTGAAGAACAGGAAGGCAGATTACTACCTAAATGGAATCAATTTAGGTAAAGGGGCAGTACAGAGAGTGTTCTTGTACACCAGTCAATGAAGGTAAGCATGCAGGTACAGCAGGTAGTGAAGAAGGCTATTAGCATGCTTGCCTTCATAACAAAAGGGATTGAGTATAGAAGCAAAGAGGTTCTTCTGCAGCGGTACAGGGCCCTGGTGAGACCACACCTGGAGTACTGTGTGCAATTCTGGTCTCCAAATTTGAGGAAAGACATTCTGGCTATTGAGTGAGTGCAGCGTAGGTTCACGAGGTCAATTCGTGGAATGGTGGGATTACCTTACACTGAAAGACTGGAGCGACTGGGCTTGTATACCCTTGAGTTTAGAAGACTGAGAGGGGATCTGATTGAGACATATAAGATTATGAAAGGATCGGACACTCTTGCAGCAGGAAACATGTTTCCGTTGATGGGTGGGTGCTGAACCAGAGGACACAGCTTAAAATGCGGGGTAGACTATTTAGGACAGAGATGAGGAGAAACTTCTTCACCCAGAGAGTGGTGGCTGTGTGGAATGCTCTGCCCCAGAGGGCAGTGGAGGCCCAGTCTCTGGATTCATTTAAGAAAGAGTTGGATAGAGCTCTCAAGCATAGTGGAATCAAGGGTTATGGAGATAAGGCAGGAACAGGATACTGATTAAGGATGATCAGCCATGATCATATTGAATGATGGTGCAGGCTCGAAGGGCAGAATGGCCTACTCCTGCACCTATTATCCATTGTCTATTGTTTATTTCCATGGAGTAATTATCATAAATGCCTGAGTATTGTTGAATTCAATAATATATATTTTGTCAGTCCACTAATCAGAGAGAATATTGAGTAAATATGACCTAAATGTGCTTGATATCTGGTCGGCATAGATGAGTCGGACTGAAGGGTCTGTTTCTGTGCTGTACATCTCTATGTCTCTCAGTTAGATAACTGCCCACCTCTTCATTAGCATATGTTAATTACATGTGACCAAACCCAAGAGTTGAATTGTTATCCTTTGTTCTGGGTCTCCAGCATATGATTTTTAAGATATTCTGGTGTCCCGAGCTGTAGCTAGTGAAAGCAATTTCCCACAACCTTTCTCACCACAGCTGCTGCCAGACCTGCTGAGCTCCTGCAGGTGTGGGTTTCACTGGCCTCTCTCTCACCGCTCGGATGTTCACTGAAATATACAGCCCTATGTTTGAAGGGTTAACGTTACCTACTTATTCCTTTGTTATCTTGCAGACAATTAGCTCCCAGAGCAAATGGTCCCGAATCATGTTTAATGGACAAGTTTGTGTCCTTGTGAGCTAATCAGCTGAATGGTCGTAACCATGTGTGTGCTTAAATATTGCTGGACAAGTTCCTTGATTCAGTTATAGCTTTAAACCCTCTCAGTCCCTCGTAACTCTTTGTGCTTGTCCACATTGCAGTGGTTCAGATGGTAGGTTGACAGACGGTAGATGACAGTCTCAGTGTCAATTAGAAATGGCTAATAAATGCTGTCCTCGTGATGCCTGGATCCTGTGGTTAAAGTTTTTTTTTACCAAACCTATGTCTCAAAACTTTTTATTCCAGTCACCTAACATTCTCTCCGGGAAAACAAAGGACTGGGGATAGTGAAACAAACAAAAATATAAATTGCTGGAGAAACTCAGCAGCATCTGTGGAGAGAGAAGCAGAGATAATGTTTCACGTCCAGTGACTGCGAAAGAAGAACAATGAGTCAAAACTGCTTTCTCTCCACAGAGGTCACCAGACTTGCTGAGTCCCTCCAGCAATTTCTATTCTGTTTGCATCTCACGTTCTCGACTTTGTTTTTATCAGAACAAAAAAAAAGAGATTGAATTTTTTTTGTGATCAAATCCTTCTCGAAGAATTAAATATGGTTTCAGTGCAACAAATCACTGCAAATAGATGCTGATGAGTCTGGCCAATAATTTATTAGTTTCTACGAGTTGTAATTCAAACTAACTTGTCTATTAGTGCAATACAATGAAATGGTGATGATTGTACAAATAATTCTGCAACGTCACAGTAGAATGTAAGTTATAATCAATGGAATAATCACATTTATATTGAAGGTCATTTGTTAGGTTATATATTATTGTAAACGTTTGTCACAGTTTAATTATAATTAATTTCTTTTCAGTACAGTAATCAGCGTAGATATTTGCTCATTAGTTCAGTCTTATAATCCCCACAGGTATCTAATTGTTTGTCTATACATCAATTACATCAGTGTCCTCAGCTCTGTGCATATTCTGGTGATCTGGTGAGGTGACACGTCACTGGGCTTTCTATCAGGATTCCCCAGGTTAATACTTTGTCTATGGGTTTTAATCCCACCATACTAGTCACATGTGACTCGGCTTTTTATCAGGATTCCCCAGATTAATACTTAGGCTATGGGTTTTAATCCCACCATACTAGTCACATGTTACTGGGCTTTTTATCAGGATTCCCCAGATTAATACTTTGGCTATGGGTTTTAATCCCACCATACTAGTCACATGTTACTGGGCTTTTTATCAGGATTCCCCAGATTAATACTTTGGCTATGGGTTTTAATCCCACCATACTAGTCACATGTTACTGGGCTTTTTATCAGGATTCCCCAGATTAAT
>NW_025211059.1:8584-15494 GCF_004010195.1 Chiloscyllium plagiosum
AATTGTGGGAGGAAACCAGAGCAAAGTCAGGCAAACATGGAGCGAACATGCAAACTCCACACAGACAGTCACCTGAGGCAGGAATCGAACCCAGGCCCCTGGTATAGGGAGGCAGCTGTGCTAACCACTAAGCCACCGTGCCGCCCATAAGTTATTCACCTGAACACTCGTGATAAATATGTATATCTGGTGATTCATTTTATCATGCAACATCTGTAAATATTATCCATTCCAAAAAAATCAGGGCGAAGGCTAACTCATTGCTCAGTCCAAGAGAAAACCAGTCATTGTAACGGCTGTGTTCTGAGGAGTGCTCACTTGACCTGAAATGTTCACTCTGATTTCTCTCCACAGCTGCTGCCAGACTGGCTGAGCTTTTCCAGCAATTTCTGTTTTTGTTTCTGATTTACAGCATTCCAAGTTCTTTTGGTTTTTATTGTAACTTAATCATTCAGTTCCAACACGATTTATCAGTGAATTCAGAATGTGGATACTAATCCCAGCATAATGACCAGTAATGTCACCGCTAATTACATCGCTGTGCTAATTTTAACACAACATGAATAGTGGCTTTTCATTTATATACTGAGTTTGAATATTAATGAATTCATTTGCATTAATATTGATACGACATACTGGATGGCCTGGACAGAGTGGATGTTGGGAAGCTGTTTCCGTTGGTAGGAGAGACTAGGACCCAAGGGCACAGCCTGAGAGTAAAGAGAAGACCTTTTAGACTGGAGATAAGGAGAAACTTCTTCAGCCTGAGAGTGAGGAGTCTATGGAATTCATTCCCACAGAAGGCTGTGGAGGCCAGGTCACTGAGTTTATTTAAGACTGAGATAGACAGGTTCTTGATTGTCAAGGGGGATTAAGGGTTACAGGGAGAAAGTGGGAGAATAGGGTTGAGACATTGATCAGCCATGATTGAATGGGGCCTCTGAGTGAAAAAGTTGCCCCTTAGGTCTCTTTTATATCTTTTCCCTCTCACCCTAAACCTATGCCCCTCTAGTCCTGGACTCCCCCATGCCATGTAAAAGACCTTGGCTATTTACCCTATCCATGCCCCTCATACTCTTATAGACCTTTATAGGGTCACCCCTCAGCCCTCGACGCTCCAGGGAAAACAGCCCCAGCCTGTTCAGCCTCTCCCTGTAGCTCAGATCCTCCAACCCTGGCAACATCCTTGTAAATCTTTTCTGAACCCTTTCAAGAAACATCCTTCCGATAGGTCTGTAATAACATTACTGATTACACCAGAACATCAATTTGTGGATCTTTATGATCATGGTACATTTAAATTTGTGTCAATTACAATGAACAATTGTGTCAATTACAATTGTTCATTGTAATTATCATTAATTCACAGTTACTTCTGTTATTTTTTGAAGAAACTAATTTTTAATTCAAGCTAACATTTTTTTTTGCAAAATATGGGTCAGTTGATTCTCTTTGACTACATGTTAGAGCGTAAGGTTATGATAATAAATAAGCTCTCTTTTTCATTTATTGTGGAAATCCGATGTGATCTTCTTTTGACATTTATACTGGTCAGACATTAACCCTCCGAGAGATTGTTTTAAAAAAACTCGTATGGGATAAGGGCATCATTGGCTGGACCCAGCAGTTATTGCCCACCTTGGTTACCCTTGAGAAGGTGGTGATGAGCTGCCATCTTAAACTGCAGTCGTCCCCGAGCTGTGGGTAGACCCACAGTGTGGTTCGGGAATGAATTCCAGAAACTAGAGTCAACGATATGATGGAAAGGCAATATATATCCGAAGTAGGATGGTGCGTGTCTTGGAAGGAAACTGTAGGTGGTGGTGTTCCCATATATCTGCTCTCCATGTTCCTCTGAAAGTGTTCCTAACTTTGGAAGACTCTGCCCAGGGAACTGTGAAGCATATCTGCCATATTTTCATTGCCCAGGGCATGGGGTACAAGACTTGGCACCATATTGCAGTGGCATAACACCCTTGTTAGGCTGCATTTAGAGCATTGATTCGATTCCCTACAGTGTGGAAACGGGCCCTTCGGCCCAACCAGTCTACACCGACCTTCCGAAGAGTAAACCACCCAGACGCATTTCCACTCTGACTCATGCCCCTTACACTATGGGGCAATTTATGGCCAATTCTCCTGACCTGCACATCTTCGGACGGTGGGAGGAAACCGGGGCACCCGGAGGAAACCCACGCAGACACGGGGAGACTGTGCAAACTCCACACAGACAGTCGCCCGAGGCTGGAATCGAACCTTGTGCGAGGTTTTGCTCGCCACATGACCAGAAGAAGGTTGGAAGCTTTAGAGAGAGAGCGCAGAGAGGGTTCACCAGGATGTTGCCTGGTCTCTGGGGCATTGGCTGTGGGGAAAGGATAAAAAGGCTAGTTTTGTTTTCACTGGAAAGACAGTGGCTGACAGGAGGGCCACACAATTACGAGAAGCCGAGGTAAGGTGGGATAGTCAGAGGCTTTTTTTTTTCCCCAGGGTTGAAGTTTCAATTACAAGGGAGTTGCATGTTCAAGGTGAGGGGGGGAGTTTAAGGGAGATGTGCGAGGGAAGGTTTTCATGCAGAGAGAAGTAGGAGCCTGGAACACACTGTCAGAAGAGGGGCAGGGAGCAGGCACATTGGCGACATTTAAGAGGCATCTGGATGGTTACATGAAGAGGAAGGGAAGAGAGGGACATGGGTTGGTGTTTTAGTTTCGTTCGGGCATGCTGATCAGCACAGGCTTCGAGGGCCGAAGGGCCTGCTGTATTTCTCTGTTGTTCGGTTGCTACGGGAAACGAGGGAAGGATTTGCTGCGCCTTTGGCGATGATCGTTGTGTCCTCCCTGCCCACTGGAATGGTGCCAGATGATTGGAGGGTGGCAAACGTTATTCCCTTGTTCAAGAAAGGGAGTAGGGCTAACCCTGGGAATTACAGACCTGTCAGTCTTATGTTGGTGGTGGGCAAATTACTGGAGAGGATTCTGAGAGACAGGATTGATGATTACTTGGAAAAACCATAACCTGATCAGAAGTAGTCAGCATGGCTGTGTGAGGGACGGGTCATGCCTCACAAACCTTACTGAATTCTTTCAGGATGTGACAAAACGCATTGGCGTAAGTGGAGCAGTGGATGTGATATATACGGATTTTAGCAAGGCGTTTGATAAGGTTTCCCATGGTAGGATTACACAGTAAGTAAGGAGATGTAGGATACTGGGAAACCTGGCTGGCTGGATACAGAATTGGTTGGCCCACGGAAGATAGAGGGTGGTGGTAGATGGAACGTGTTCAGCCCTGGAGCTCGGTGACCAGTGGTTGGTCTGCAGGACTCTGTTCTGGGACCTCTGCTCTTTGCGATTTTTATAAATGACTTGCATGAGGAACTGGAAGGGTGGGTTACTCAGTTTGCTGATAACACGAAGGTTGGTGGATAGTGTGCAGGGCTATTGTAGGTTGCAAAGGGACTTTGACAGGATGGAGAGCTGGGGAATACTGCAGGGAGTAACTCCCCTCCTGACTCCCCAAAGCCTGTCCCACCATCTACAAGGTACAAGGCAGGAGGGGGATGGAATACCCCCCACTTACCCTGGATGGGGGCAGCTCCAACAACACTTGAGAACCTCAACACCATCCAGGGACATAGCAGCCCCAACTTGATCTTAAATGGGGGTGGCAGGCTGGATGGGCTGAATGGCCTCCTCCTGTGCCTATTTTCTGTATGAGAGTGGAACACTACCCTCTTGTAATAAACTAGGGGATTCGGTACAACATTACTTTGTAGTTACATCTATTTAAACATTTAATTTTAATTGTGTTGGTAGAGGGATAAATATTGAGATAGTTTAAAAACAGCCAGAAGTCAGTGTTTCATTGATGTGTCCTCTGTCATGTTCTCAAGGACAATGGAGGAGGTTTTGGTATAAACAGACTGGTTGGGACAAATGGTTGATCCACACTCCACATTTTATGAAAATGCGGTGAATTTTAGCTCAAGTTACAATATAATAAATTCGACAAGCAATTAGAGCCCAGACAAAAATACACAGAGTGCAGTGAACAGGTCGCCTGTTGTCACGATGTTAATGGAGCGATAAGTGTTGACTTCAGTTTGTCAGAGGGTCCTTGGGATGGTTTATACCCGACTGAGACAGCAGGTGGCGCCTGGAGCTCAGCTCCCATTGGACAGGCTGTGAGGCTCGCGCTCGGTCCTGAGTCACTGATGGTCAATATAATGGAGGCAAGGGCAGGTCAGAGGCCTGGGGAATACTGCAGCAAGGAGCTCACCTGCTGAATCCCCAAAGCCTGTCCCACCATCGACAAGGCACAAGGCAGGGGGGTGATTGAATAAGCCCCACTTGCCCTGGATGGGGGCAGCTCCAACAACACTCAAAAATCTCAACACCATCCAGGGACAAAGCAGCCCCCACTTGATTGGCACCACATCCCCAAACATCCCCTCCCACCCCCACCAACGCTCAGTAGCAGCAGTGTGTACCATCTATGAGACACACTGCAGGAACTCACCAAAGATCCTCAGACAGTACTTTCCAAACTGAGGAACACTTCTAAAAGGATACATCCAGCAGATACCTGGGAACGCCACGATCTGCAAGCTCCCCTCTAAATATCTCACCATCCTGACTCGGAAATATATTGGCATTTCTTCACTGTCGTTGGGATAAAATCCTGGAATTCCCTCCCTAAGAGACATTGTGGGTCTACCCACAGCACATGGAATGCAGTGATTTAAGACAGCAGCTCACCCCCATCTTCTCAAGGGGCAAGTAGGGACGGGGCAATAAATGCTGGGCTCATCCAACGGTGCTCCTGTCCTACAAGAGAATTTTCTTAAACTCTCAGATGGTTCATCTCTGACTGCAAACACTGGGAATGACAAAAGGAAGATCACACCGGGTTCCAGCAATGAACAACATGCAGCCAAACAGATTCATTAACAAGATGCAGCCATAAGCTAAACCCTCCTTAAATCCAAACACACACACATGGTCATTTACACACAGGATGGACACATTCAATGAAAGGAATAATGTTTTTGGAATGTTCCGTATCTAAATATAGGCATGGCCTGTGAATCAGTGTCGAATCTAAATGGTCGCTTTCTCACTCTGCTTTAATTTTTTTTTGACAGTGGTCTGACCTTGCTCCCATCTACACCAATCCTCCTTTCAGCAGCCGGTCAGTTAGACCTAGGTCGTGACCAGATTTAGCAGCTTTAATTTCTTTGCAAAGTCTTTGACCATGAATGTTTTGACACACTCATAGATATATATATAGAGAGAGAGAGAGAAAGAGAGAGAGAGAGAGATTAGCTTACCTTGTTGTCATCTGCATCAATCCTCCATTCAGCAGCAGGTCAGTTGGACCTCGGTCTTGACTTGATTTCTAAGCTTCCTCTTTTTATTTGCAAAGTATTTGAGTGTCATTATATCATCTCACTAACGGTGAGAGAGAGAGAAAGAGACAGGGTAGTTTCACATGTTGACAGTAATGTCGGAGGACCAACTGAGCCCTCAATACATTCAAAGTGTATATCCAAGTTGCGGAATCACTTTTATAGTGGGTAAAATGGGCTAATTTTTAGTTTAGAGTTGTGACCCTTAGTTTCGTAACTATGGAGTGGGCACTTGTAATTATCCAGGGAATGAGGATGACTCTATGACATCACGAATATTTTATCATGGACGGTAAGTGTTTGTAGATCTATCACTCTGTGTAATGTGTTGGCTGTGATTCCTAATTACAACGGAAACACAGTTGAAATAACTTGATTGACATGTTCTGAATCCACAAAAAGATGCCACACCGTGTACCTGCTAACTTTGTGTTCTTATTTGAACTTCTAATGATGTTTGAAAGAAACTGTTTCGATCAGTTAAGTCAGTGAAAGTTGAGTGACACTACAAAGCAGAACTTTGAGGTAGGAAGGGAGTGTTCAGAGGATTCATTCTGTGCCAGAACATTGACCCCTGACCGATTTGAGGAGGAATATTTGAAAAGGGTGTTGGGAAAGTTCAGGAGGATGAGATCGAGAATCACAATCAATAAGCAGGTCAGAGGCTGGGGAATACTGCAGGGAATAACCCCCCTCCTGACTCCCCAAAGCCTGCCCCACCATCTACAAGGTACAAGGCAGGAGGGGGATGGAATACCCCCCACTTGCCCTGGATGGGGGCAGCTCCAACAACACTTGAGAACCTCGACACCATCCAGGGCCAAAGCAGCCCCCTCTTGATCTTAAATGGGGGAGCAGCCTGGATGGGCTGAATGGCCAACTCATGTGGCTATTTTCTATATAAGAACGGAATACTACCCTCATCTGTCATTTATGTAAATGCGTTGGAGATGAACGCAGGTGACACCAAAATTGGAGGTGTAGTGGACAGCGAAGAGGGTTACCTCAGATTACAACAGGATCTGGACCATATGGGCGAATGGGCTGAGAAGTGGCAGATGGAGTTTAATTCAGAAAAAAACGAGGTGCTGCATTTTGGGAAAGCAAATCTTAGCAGGACTTTTACACTTAATGGTAAGGTCCTAGGGAGTTTTGCTGAACAAAGAGACCTTGGAGTGCAGGTTCATAGCTCCTTGAAGGTGGAGTCGCAGGTAGATAGGATAGTGAAGGCGGCGTTTGGTATGCTTTCCTTTATTGCTCAGAGTATTGAGTACAGGAGTTGGGAGGTCATGTTGCGGCTGCACAGGACATTGGTTAGGCCACTGATGGAAAATTGCGTGCAATTCTGGTCTCCTTCCTATCGGAAGGATGTTGTGAAACTTGAAAGGGTTCCGATAAGATTTACAAGGATGTTGCCAGGGTTGGAGGATTTGAGCTACAGTGAGAGGCTGAACAGGCTGGGGCTGTTTTCCCTGGAGTGTCGGAGGCTGAGGGGTGATCTTATAG
>NW_025211059.1:18433-19831 GCF_004010195.1 Chiloscyllium plagiosum
CTTTATACTCTTCTAAGGATTCACTCGATCTATCCTGTCTATACCTGACGTATGCTTCCTTCTTTTTCTTAACCAAACCCTCAATTTCTTTAGTCATCCAGCATTCCCTATACCTACCAGCCTTCCCTTTCACCCGAACAGGAATATACTTTTTCTGGATTCTTGTTATCTCATTTCGGAAGGCTTCACATTTTCCACCCATCCCTTCATCTGCGAACATCTGCCACCAATCAGCTTTTGAAAGTTCTTGCCTAATACCATCAAAATTGGTCTTTCTCCAATTTAGAACTTCAACCGGATTGTTACGTTTTTTAAATTTTTGTTTGCAAAGTCTCTGGGCATCATTTCATTGTCCCACTCACAGATAGACAGAGAGGCAGAGAGAGAGAGAGAGAGAGAGAGAGAGAGAGACAGACAGAGATTAGCTTACCTTGTTGTCATCTGCAGCAGTCCTCCAGTCAACAGCTGGTCAGTTGGACCTAGGTCTTAATTGGATTTATAACCTTCCTTTCATTTATTTGCAAAGTGTTTGTAGGTCATTTATACCATCCCATTTAGTCTGTGTGTGTGTGTGAGAGAGAGAGAGAGACAGAGAGAGTATTTTCACATGCTGACATTAACACCAAAGGAACAACTGAGCTCTCAATAATTTCAAAGTGTGTATCCTAGTTGCTAAATCCCGTTTGTAAATGATTGAAATGGATTCTGATTAGTTCAGATTTGTGATTCCAAGTTTCATAGGTATGGAGTTGGCACTTGTAATTATCCCGGAAATGACATCACTAATATTTTATCATGGATGGTCAGTGTTTGTAGATGTATCACTCTGTGTAATGTGTTGGCTGTGATTTCTAATTACAACAGAAACACAAGTTGAAATAACTTGATTGACATGTTCTCAATCCACAAAAAGATGCCACACCGTGTAACTGATAACTTTGTGTCCTTATTTGACCTTCTAATAATGTTTGAAAGAAACTGTTTTGATCAGTTAAGTCAGTGAAGGTTGAGTGACACTACAAAGCAAAACTTTGTGATAGGAAGGGAGTGTTTAGAGGATTCCTTCTGTGCCAGTGCCAGAACATTGACCCCTGACCGATATCAGTTTGAGGAGGAATATTTGAAAAGGGTGTTGGGAAAGTTCAGGAGGATGAGATCGAGAATCTCAATCAATAAGCAGGTCAGAGGCTGGGGAATACTGCAGGGAATAACTCACCTCCTGACTCCCCAAAGCCTGTCCCACCATCTACAAGGTACAAGGCAGGAGGGGGATGGAATACCCCCCACTTGCCCGAGATGGGGGCAGCTCCAACAACACTTGAGAACCTCGACACCATCCAGGGACATAGCAGCCCCAACTTGATCTTAAATGGGGGAGCAGGCTGGATGGGCTGAATG
>NW_025211059.1:19869-21571 GCF_004010195.1 Chiloscyllium plagiosum
TTCGGTACAACATTACTTTGTAGTTACATCTATTTAAACATTTAATTTTAATTGTGTTGGTAGATGGATAAATATTGAGATAGTTTAAAAATAGCCAGAAGTCAGTGTTTCATTGATGTGTCCTCTGTCATGTTCTCAAGGACAATGCAGGAGGTTTTGGTATAAACAGACTGGTTGGGACAAATGGTTGATCCACACTCCACATTTTATGAAAATGCTGAGAATTTTAGCTCATGTTACAATATAATAAATTCGACAAGCAATTAGAGCCCAGACAAAAATACACAGAGTGCAGTGAACAGGTCGCCTGTTGTCACAATGTTAATGGAGCGATAAGTGTTGACTTCAGTTTGTCAGAGGGTCCTTGGGATGGTTTATACCCGACTGAGACAGCAGGTGGCGCCTGGAGCTCAGCTCCCATTGGACAGGCTGTGAGGCCCACACTCGGTCCTGAGTCATAGAGTCATTGAGTTATAGAGATGTACAGCACAGAAACAGACCCTTCTGTCCAAACTGTCCATGCCGTCCAGATATCCCAACTCAATCTCGTTCCACCTGCCAGCTCCTGGCCCATATCCCCCCAAACCCTTCCTATTCATATACCCATCCGAATGCCTCTTAAATGTTGCAATTGTACCAGCCTCCACCACTTCCTCTGGCAGCTCATTCCATTACCCCTACCACCTTCTGTGTGAAAAAGCTGCCCCTTAGGTCTCTTTTATATCTTTCCCCCTCTCACCCTAAATCTATGCCCTCTAGTTCTGGACACCCCGACCCCTGGGGAAAGACTTTGTCTATTTACCCTATCCATGCCCTCATGATTTCATAAACCTCTATAAGGTCACCCCTCAGCCTCCCGACACTCCAGGGAAAACAGCCCCAGCCTGTCCCGTTGGCTCAAATCCTCCAACCCTGGCTACATCCTTGTAAATCTTTTCTGAACCCTATCAAGATTCACAGCATCTTTCCGATAGGAAGGAGACCATAATTGCATGCAATATTCCAACAGTGGCCTAAACAATGTCCTGGACAGCTGCAACATGACCTCCCAACTCCTGTACTCAATATTCTGACCATTAAAGAAAGCATACCTAATGTCTTCTTCACTATCCTATCTACCTGCGACTCCACTTTCAAGGAGCTATGAACCTGCACTCCAAGGTCACTTTGTTCAGCAACACTCCCTAGGACCTTACCATTAAGTGTATAAGTCCTGCTAGGAGTTGCCTTTCCAAAATGCAGCACCTCATATTTATCTAAATTAAACTCCATCTGCCACCTCTCAGCCCATTGGGCCATCTGATCAAGATCCTGTTGTAATCTGAAGTAACTCTCTTTGCTGTCCACTACACCTCCAATTTTGGTGTCATGTGCAAAGTCCATATAGATCACATCTACTGCTCTGCCCTTATCAATCCTGTTTGTTACTTCTTGAAAAACCTCAATCAAGTTTGTGAGACATGATTTCCCACGCACAAAGCCATGTTGACTATCCCTAATCAGTCCTTGCCTTTCCAAATACATGTACATCCTGTCCCTCAGGATTCCCTCCAACAACTTGTCCACCACCGAGGTCAGGCTCACCGGTCTATAGTTCCCTAGCTTGTCCTTACCACCCTTCTTAAACAGTGTCCCCACGCTTGCCAACCACCAGTCTTCCAATACCTTACCTGTGACTATCGATGATACAAATATCTCAGCA
>NW_025211060.1:0-386 GCF_004010195.1 Chiloscyllium plagiosum
CTAATATCCTTTCAGGAAGGAAATCTTTTATAGACAGCGGGTCTGGATTGCATTTGATCCAAACCCAGAGCAATGGGGTTGACTCTCAACTGCCCCCTGAAACGATCCAAGAAGCCACTCAGCTCAAGGGCAGCTAGCGGTGGGAAATACACACTGCCCAGCCAGAGACAGTAATATTTCATGAGAGAATTAAAACAACACTCCTAGGAGCAATGTCCTGGCCAGTCACGGCTTACGTACAGTGCTTTAAACTGACAGAGAGGATGCAGAGAGTTCAGGTGAAAGGAGCTTTCCAAATCCAAACAGAAAATGACGATATAGCTGGAGACAAGCAGAAAGGAACAGGAAGAGACAGAGTTTAACTGAAACTGTACATCAGTGAATTG
>NW_025211060.1:1054-2159 GCF_004010195.1 Chiloscyllium plagiosum
AAAGGAGAACTGACCAAGGTAAACAGGGGAAACAGTGAACAGTATGGCTGGTAATGGACAGTGGAAAACATTTACTGTCATAGAGATGTACAGCACAGAAACAAGACCTTCGGTGTCCAACTTGTTTAGGTCACCCACATATCCTAACATAATCTCGTCACATTTGCCAGCACTTGGCCCAAATCGCTTTCAACCCTTTCTGTTTGTATACCCATCCAGAAACCTTTTAAATGCAGTAATTGTACCAGTCTCCACCACTTCCTCTGAGAGGTCATTCCATACACGCAACACCCTCTACATCAAAACGTTGTCCCTTACATTCCTTTTATATCTTTCCCCTCTCACCCTGAACCTAGGCCCTCCAGTTCTGGACTACCCCACCCCATGGAAAAGAGCTTGTCTGTTAATCCTAACTATGCCTCTCATGGTTTTATAAACCTCCATATGGGTACCCCTCAGCCTCAGACATTCCAGGGAAAACAGGCCCAACCCATTTAACCTCCCCCTGTAGCTCAAATCCTCCAATCCTGGCAGCATCTTTGTAAATCTTTTCTTAATCCTTTCAATTTACACAATATCCTTTCGATAGGGACGAGACAAGAATTGTACGCAATATTCCAAAAGTGACTTATCCAATGTCCTGTACAGCCAGAACATGACCTCTCAACTCCTCTACTCAATGCTCTGATCAGTAAACGCAAGCACAGCAAACACCTTCTTCACTATCCTATCGACTCACAATTCTCCTTTCAAGGAACAATGAACCTGCAATCCAAGGTCTCTTTGTTCAGCAACACTCCGTAGGACCTTAACATTCAGTGTATCAGTCTGGCGAAGCATTGCTTTTCCAAAATGCAGCACCTCCCATTTATCTAAATTAAACTCCATCTGCCACCCCTCAGCCCATTGGCTCAACTGATCCAGATCCCGTTGTAATGTGAAGTAACATTTGTCACTGTCCACTATACCTCCAATTTTGGTGTCATCTGCAAACTTACTAACTATACCTGCTATGTTCACATCCAAATCATTTATATAATTAATAGAAAGTAGTGGACGCAGCACAGATCCTTGCGGCACACCACTGGTCACAGGCCTCCAGTCT
>NW_025211060.1:5254-12789 GCF_004010195.1 Chiloscyllium plagiosum
ATCACTCCCTTCCTGACTAATCTCCATCCAACTCTTCAATCTGCCTCTCCTTAGCTAGTCCCGTCCCAAAACAGTAATCTCCCCCTCCCCCTCTTTCTAACAGTCCCCCTGGCTTACTGATCCCCACCCAACAAAGCAATCCCCCCCTCCCTGACCCATCTCTCCCAGATCAGATCAGTGAGATGGATGTATTAATATTTAAGCCTGTCCTTTGTGTATTTGACTGTGACAACATTGAGAGAACACTATGTGCTGTCAATCTCCAGAGGGTTAGATGGTGGCACTTTGAGGAAGCTTTCCTCCAGATCTAAGTCCATTCTCAAACTAATCTGGGATCTTTTCATGAGAACCGTTTCAGTGACGATTCACTTTGAATCCTTTCTGTGCCTTGCTGTAGTTAGCTAGTAAGACTGATAACCAGGGCAGGACTGTTCCTGGGCATTTTGTTGGGAGCCAGATTAAATGGAGATTTCTGGGTCCCATTCCTTCACATGGAAGAGATAAAGTCTCACAAGTGAACATTGAGATGCTGATGGTGTTGTCCAGTTATTTCTAAAAACAAGGTAAACAACCCAACCAGAATGTTCGGAGTGAGGTGACAGTGGGGGAGCGCTTGGAACCAGTGGCCATAGTTCTATTAATATTGTTATCATTGTGGAGTGAGACAAAATGTTCCACAGGTGCCAGTTCTATATTGGGGCAAAGCAAATTTTGACGGAATTAGCCAGCAGCCTGCAGGGGTTGACTTGAGAAGTTTGTTTGCAGGCAAAGGCACCTCTGACAAGTGGAAGTTCCTTAAATGTGGGAGAGCTACAGTTCAAGATGTGTACGTTCCTGTGAGTGTGAAGAGCAAAGTTGGCAGGAATAAGGAACCCTGGATGACAAGACACATTGAGGCTTTAACCAGAAAAATAAGCAGGCATGGCTCAGGTGTAGGAAGCTGGGGTCAAGGGAATCCCTGGGGATAAATAGGGGATACAAGAGTTTACTGAAGAAGGGAATCAGGAGGGCAGATGACTTTGGCTGAGAAGATTTTGGTGAATCCAAAGAGATTCTTGAAGTATATAAAAGGAAAAAGAATAACTCGAGAGAGAATTGGACTCTTCAAGGACCAAAGTGGACATGTATGTGCAGATTCGCAGAAGTTATTTATCCTCTGTGTTGACTGTGGAGAAGAACATGAAGGCTTGGAAACTTGACAAAGTTAGTGGTGATCTCTTGGGGACAGTCCATATCATAGGAGAGGAATGTTGAATGCATTAGAATGCATGAAGGTGGGTAAATCTCCTGGACCTGACCAAATATATCCAACAGCACTGCAAGCGGCGAGAGAAGAAATTGTGGGTTCCCTGGCTGATCATTTGGCATCACCGTTAGCCACGGGTGAGGTCATGGAAGATTGGAGGGCAGCACATTTTGTGACCTTATTCGAGAATGGCTGCAAACAAAAACCTGGGAACTACAAAGCAGTCAGCCGAACATGTGTGGTCAGTAAGTTACTTCAGACGTTTCTGGGAGATTAGATATACATGCATTTGGAAATACAGCATTTAATTGGGAGTAGTCAGCATAGCCTTGTGCGTGGGAGACTATGCCTCACAAATTTGTTAGCGTTCTTTGATGAAGCGATCAGGAAGTTTGACGAGGACAGGCCAGTACATGTAGACTCTACAGATTTCAGTAAGGCCTTTGATAAGGTTCCACATGGTACCTTGCTCTGGAAGGTTAGATCACATGGAATCCAGGGTGTGGTTGGCAAACTGGGTACACAATTGGCTTGATGGTAGGAAGCAGAGGGTAATAGTCAGACTGGAGGCCTGTGACTAGTGGTGTGCCTCAGCGGCCATTGATTCATAGAATCCCTCCTCTGTGGAAACAGGCCCTTGATCCCAACAAGTCCACTGGCCCTCTGAAGATTATTCCAACCAAACCCAATCCACTACCCTATTACTCTACATTTACCCCTGACTAATGCAACTTACATACACGTCCATGAACACTATAGGCAATTGAGCATGGCCACGTTATCTAACCTGCACATCTTTGGGTTGTGGGAAGATACAGGAGCACCCAGAGGAAACCCACGCAGACATGGGGAGAATGTACAAACTCAGTTAGGGGTGGCATAGTGGCTCAGTGGTTGGCACTGTTGCCTCGCAGCTCCAGGGACCCGAGTTCGACCCCAGCCCCGGGTGACTGTCTGTGTGGAGTTTGCACATTCTCCCTGTGTCTGCGTGGGTTTCGTCTGGGTGCTCCGGTTTACTCTCACAATCCAAAAATGTACAGGTCAGATGAATTGGCCGTGCTAAATTGTCCATAGTGTTAGCTTCATTCGTCAAGGGTAAATATTGGGTAGGGAGAATGGCTCTGGGTGGGTTACTCTTCGGCAGGTCGGTGTGGACTGGTTGGGCAAATGGCCTGCTTCCATACTGTAGGAAATCTAACATTAACAGGATCTAACCCACACAGAGCATCCTGTCAGGTTGGAATTGAACCCAGATCCACGGTGCTGTGAGGGAGCAATGCTAACCACTGATCCATTGTGCCGCTGAGCTGGTCAGTGCTAGGCCCATTGCTGTTTGTTATCGATATCAATGATTTGAACGAAGATGTTTAAGGCATGATTAGAAAGTTTTCAGATTACAATAAAATAAGTGAGGAAGGTTCTCAGCAATTGCAACAGGGCCTTGATCAGCTGGGGAATTGGGCTGAGAAATGGCAAATGGAGTTTAATACAGACGAGGGCGAGATCTAGCATTTTGCAAAATCACATCAAGACAGGGGTTTCATGGTGAATGGTAGGGCCTGAAGGAGTGTAGTGGAACAGAGGGACCTCGGATTCCAGGAGCACGGCTCTCTGAACTCAGGTACACAGGGCAGTGAAGAAGGCTTTTGGCACACTGGTCCCTTCATCAGTCAGGACATGGAATATCGAAGTTGGGAAGTTCTGTTGTAGTTGTGCAGGATGTTGGTGAGGCCGCACTTGGAATATTGTGTTCAGTTTTGCCCACCTTGCTTTAGGAAGCATGTTATTAAACTGGAAAGAGTACAGAAGAAACTTACAAGGATGTTGCCAGAACTCAACTAGACAGATATAGAGAGAGGTTGGACAAGCTAGGACATTTTCTTTAGTGTGTAGGAGACTGAGGGGTGTCCTTATAGAGATATATAAGATCATGGGAGACATGGATAGGGTGAATGCACTCAGTCTTTATTCAAGGTTCGGGGAATCGAGGACGAAAGGGCATCAGTTGAAGGTGAAAGGGGAAAGATTAAAAGGGAACCTGGGGGACAACGCTTTTACCCAGAATGTGGTACACATACCGAATGAAATATCAGCGCAAGGTTCGAGGAGGATACATTTAATAACATTTTAAAGGCACTTGGACAAATACATGGAGAGGAACGTGTTGGAAGGATATGGGCCAAGTGCAGGGAAACGGGGTTAGTGTGGATGGACCAGTTTGGGCCAAAGAGCCTGTCTCCATGCTGTAGAACTCTATGACTCTATGAGTATACACAAGTGTCCCATAATACAGAAGCAGCCAAAGCAATAGGAACACGAGCCGGTACAAATGTGAAACAGTCCTGCAGAACTTCCATATCCGCCACAGATTCACCTGCACCTCCACCCACATCATCTACTGCATCCGCTGCAGCCGGTGTGGCCTCCTCTATATTGGGGAGACAGGCCGCCTACTTGCGGAGCGATTCAGAGAGCACCTCTGGGCCACCCGGACGAACCAACCCAACCACCCTGTAGCACAGCATTTCAACTCCCCCTCCCACTCCACCGAGGATATGCAGGTCATTGGACTCATCCACCGCCAAACCACAACAACGCGACGGTCGGAGGAGGAGCGTCTTATCTTCCGACTGGGAACCCTCCAACCACAGGGGATGAACTTGGACTTCACCAGTTTCTTCATCCCCCCTCCCCCCACCTTGTCTCAGCCGAATCCCTCCAGCCCGGCACCGCCTTCCTGACCTGCAGTCTTCTTCTTGACCTCTCCGCCTCCATCCTACTCCGACCTATCACCCTCAGCTTGACCTCTTTCCACCTATCACATTTCCAACGCCCCTCCTCCAAGTCCCTCCTCCCTACCTTTTATCTTCTCCTGCTGAACACTCTCTGCTCATTCCTGAAGAAGGCCCTGTGCCCGAAACGTCGAATCTCCTGTTCCCTGGATGCTGCCTGACCTGCTGTGCTGTTCCAGCAATAAAGTTCCAACTTTGATCTCCAGCATCTGCAGACCTCACTTTCTCCAGGAAGCCAGCCTGGCCTTGCAGCGAAGGATTCCTGGCAGAGGAGCTGTGGTGAGAAGCCCATAGAGAACCGGGGAAGGAAGCTGGAAAGCTCACTCCACTACGGATAGCCTGGAGGACCCCCTGTTGGGATAAGGCAGCTGGGATCCGGTCACCCCAGGGAAATCTACAGGCTGTGACTGAGCTAGGTCTCCTACACAATGAGCAGGACAGAAGGTTGCAGGAAAATCTCACCGACATGGGACTACTCAAGTTACAATTGGGAAGAGCCCATTTCAGTGAAAGGAGGGTCTCTGGGGATGGGGAAGCAGCCTCAGGTTACATGGACAATCTGGAAGGACAGTGCAGGGAGCTCCAAGCAGCTGCATGGGTCCTCTACACTTGCAACACTGCGCAACACACATCAGGCCCTAGTAGAAGGTGCCAGGAGCAAATACAATCCCTAGAGAACCAGGACTCCTCCCAGAATGGGATAATGTGTGCCTTTGGGGTTCTAACCCCCCCCCCCCGGGAAGATAACGACAGGCCCCACACTGACACATCCACACCCGCTCACAGATGGGGACTCCCACTGCCTTGCTCCCAGGTAACTGCACCTTTTACCCCCAGTCCTGACCCACAGCCGAACTCAGAGTCCATGAACCCTGTGGCTACACAGTGTCAGACAGCTGATGGTCTTATTCCATACACAACAGCCAATCCAGGCACCCAGCTGGTGGGCAGCACCAAAAAGGCCACTCTGTTTGATCCTATCTCAAACCCAGATCCATTTTTGGAGGAGATAGACTGACAGTCTGTCATACACGGACTGGATGCTGACAAACAAACTAAATTAATCACCATGTGACTTTGTCCACCAGGCCCTGAGGGGCATCCATGATGAAATGAAGGCAGAGGTCCTCACTACTGGAGAAAAGTCCCATCCCGGATTAGTGACAAATAGCGTAAATCTTTGTTCCAGGAGAACACCCACACTAACATGTCTCACTGTGAGTGACAGCGGCTCACCAAGGGCTGGGTTAATGACAGCTGTAAGCACACTTTCGGTGGGACACTGGTCTTGGTGCGAGCGATTCAAATTATCCCAAGTGACAAAGTTAGGATGGGGATCTTTGAAGTTTAAAGTATCGGAATTACATTAAACAAGTTATTTGGATGGGTTATCATGATTCCCTCCCACATATAGAGGGAACATTGACAGGGACCACACTTCCGTAAATGTGAAGGAACAGGCCATACCACGGCATTTCCACCGCCTGTCATTAACGAATTCGGCTCCTCTCACATCGGCTGTGGTCCTAACTGCACTCACCTTGATATATTAGATTAGATTACATTACAATGTGGAAACAGGCCCTTCGGCCCAACAAGTCCACACCGACCCGCCAAAGCGCAACCCACCCATACCCCTACATTTACCCCTTACCTAACACTACGGGCAATTTAGCATGGCCAATTCACCTGACCCTGCACATCTTTGGACTGTGGGAGGAAACCGGAGCACCCGGAGGAAACCCACGCAGACACGGGGAGAACGTGCAAACTCCACACAGTCAGTCGCCTGAGTCGGGAATTGAACCCGGGTCTCTGGCGCTGTGAGGCAACAGTGCTAACCACTGTGCCACCGTGCCGCCCACCGTGCCGGTATCTCGGGACACCGATGGTTAGGATTGCAGGCTGCAACAGATGGGTACGATCATGGTGAATAATGCCTGGACACACCCCCAGGGACTGGAAGGTAGATGGAACTTCCCGGGTGATCACCTTAGTTTCATTCATTTGCAGCGTTTGAGTGTTCCTGGCTGGGCCCAGTATTGATTGCCTGTCCGTAGCTGCTCGGGAGCTGGTTTTGGTGGTGAGCTGCCTCCTTGAACTAGTGTAGGTGGTGGACCCACAATGTCCTTAGTGGAGGGAATTCCAGGACATTGAGCCAGCAGGTCTCATTCCCTTGCATTTCTTCTGCTCACTAGATGGTGGCTTTGCATCACAATTTTGTATGGATTCTCAGAACGGAATATGTTTTGTCGAAACAGTTAGGAGTGCCACAGTCGCTTAGTGGTTAGCACTGTTACCTCACAGCGCCAGAGACCTGGGTTTGATTCCACGCTTGAGCGACTGTCTGTGTGGAGTTTGTACATTCTCCCTGCATCTGCATGGGTTTTCTCCCAATGTTCAATGGTGGGCATTTTTGACAGATTGCCCATAGTGTCGAGAGATATTCAGGTTAGCTGGAATAGCCATGGGAAATGTAGGGTTTCAGAGATATCATCAGGAGATGGATCTGAGTTGGATTCTCTTCAGAGGGTCATTGTGGACTCGATGGGCTGAAGGGCCTGTTTCTGCTCTGTAGGGATTCTATGATATCACTTATCAGCCATATGACAATCGGTGTGACCAATGTACAAAATGGCTTTCGCTCAAACAGCAGGCTACTAAGACAACAAACATAACCAGCTTTTAAAATTAGGTTTGTAATTCATTGTATAAGCTTCTTTCTATTCAAAAGACTGGGTGGGGTAGGGGGAATGGGTGAAATGTTGTGGCCTACTTGCTAAAACACAGATAGACAGCCAAGAGATGCTGGGTATATTGAACAAGTTATACACCCAAATCACAAAAGCCAGACACCAGCCAGATGGTTATCCCATCAGCATAATGTCAAAGGCAGCAGGTCCCCTGGGCAGACATATCCCTAACAATGTCTCCACCAAATAAAGGATGGCCCAGATAGGAAGGCACCGGGTCCTGCTACACAAAGAAACTAACAGGAACAAGCCATCCAAATGATTAGCAACGCTTCAAACTATTAACTGATTCTCCGAATTGGCCAGAAGTATAGAAAGTTCTGGGAAACCATCCAGAAATGAACAAAACCCGGGATCACCTGCAGACTGATCTCTTGAATTTTCTGGAGGCTTTCTGAGGTGACCAACATGGCAAGGGACAGAGACCAGCTCACCATCCAGAGAGATGGAGAGAGAGAGGGAGAGAGACAAGCTGAAGGAAACCCCAGGAGCATGGGAGAGAGGGAGTGTGAAAAACCATTGAGAGAGAGGGAGCTGGAACCACCTGGAATACCGAGTGTCACCCCTTCAGTCTGTCCATGCATCAACGCCTGTTTCTCTCAGTCTGACTTCCCCTTCTCTCTTTGTCCTTCTCTCTCCCTCTCTGTCTCTTTCTCTCAATCTGCCTTTCTCTCACACCCTCCCTCTCACTGTCTGTCTCTGCCCCATCTTTCTCTCATCCCCCTTCTCCATCCCCACTCTCTC
>NW_025211060.1:14971-16146 GCF_004010195.1 Chiloscyllium plagiosum
GTCCGTGTGTGTGTGTGCTTTCGTCTGATGATTCCTCATGTCAGAATAATTTGATTCTCTGTCTCTGTACTGTCTGGGTTTCAGCTCCCAAATCAAATGCTAAATCATTCACGATCCTATTGAAGAGTAGAGCAGGCTCGAGGGGCTGGATGGTCTGCTGTTCCTATTTCGGATGGTCTTATGTTGTTAACACTACCTCCCTGCTCTTGGCCCCCACACTGGAGGTTATGACTCCACAAGGGCCTGACCTGTAGAGGGCTGCCCTCTTCCGTGAGTCTCGGAGGGAACCAGCCTGATTTGGATTGGAGTTGTAGCCTCTCAGTGAGAAGTGAAATCTCCTTGAGGTTCCCCTCAGTCTCTCACTGTAAGGTGGAGCAGGCCAGTCTCGGGGAAGCAAACAGCAGGCCAGGTCTGCCATGTCCTCCAACTCCATTTCAGATGGCCAGATGGGAGGGGCTTGTTTCCTTCATCAGCTTCCCGTGCTCTCCCTTCTGGGTTAGGATGGGGCCGAATGGCCTTGCTCCTGGCTCCTATTGAGGTGGAGGCTGGCTATGAGTGGTTATACAGGGCATGCCCCTGGAGTGAAGTCAGTTAGCTCAGTTGGCTGGACAGTTGGTTTATAATGCAGAGTAAAACCAATAGCGTGTGTTCAAATCCCACACCAGCTGGGGTTATTCTGAAGGACTCTCCTTCCCAACCTCTCCCCTCAGCTTGGGCATAGTGACCCTCTGATTAAATCCCCACCAGACACCGCTCTGTAATGAGGAGCTGTCCCATGCTCTGGTAAGACATTACATTGGTTTGTACCTGGGGCACTGTGTGCAGGACTAGTCACTTCATTGCCAAAGGGATGTTAGTGTGTGGGGAAGGTTTACTGGATAAATCCCCACTGGAATGAATGGCACTCCCTTTCCCCCAGTTAATTCACTCTTGCAGCTTTTGTGTCTTTGGAGACACAAGGACCAATTCACCTGAAGCAGCAGCTGGATTTTATATTCATGAGCACCCAATAAGATTGGCTAGTTTACACACACACACACAAACACATACACTCCCTCAAACACACACAGACACACTCTCACACACACATACACAAAGGACCCCGCCACACACAGGCTCTCTCACACACACAGACACACGCTCCCTCAAACACAAACACAGACACACTCTCACAC
>NW_025211060.1:16970-21575 GCF_004010195.1 Chiloscyllium plagiosum
CTCTCTCTCACACACATACACACTCTCTCACGCACACCCTCACTCACACACTTGCACACAGAGACACACACACCCTCAAACACACACAGCTACACGCTCTCACATGAACATGCAATTTCTTTCTCATGCACACATATAAAGACACACAGATATACACATGCATCCACTCTTTCACACACACAAACACGGGCAGTCTCTCTCTCTGTCTCTCTCACACACACACACACATACACACACAGCTGTAAAGGCATTGTTGAGGTTTTGATGGAGAAATGATTTCTCCGAGGACTGAGCCATGATCTCACATGATGACTGCTCCAGGGGGACAGACAGCAGCTACAGAGACTCGTTGGATCTTCCTGTGCACCACATCTTGCATCGACAGCATTAGTCTGTTTGGGTGCCTGATTTTCTAAAATGTCTCCAAGCAACAAGTAACAATAGATTGATGAACGTTTTCCTACAAACCATGTTTCAGACACATGCTGCTGTTATTTTTCACTGATTGTTTAAAATGATCTGGATCTGATGAAATGGGGAGTGACTTCCATTTCAAATTACGACACCAGAGTGCCCCGGGGACCCTGAGGAAATGATCAGGAAATTGCATCTGTTCCTTTCTACCCTCTGCACTCTGTGCCACCAGATAGTGCTCCCTCAATACCTCAGATAGTGCTCCCTCAATACCTCAGATAATGCTTCCTCAATACCTCAGATAGTTCTCCCTGAATACCCCAGATAATTCTCCCTCAATACATCAGATAGTTCTCCCTCAGAACCTCGGATAGTGCTCTCACAAAACCTCAGAAAGTGCTCCCGCAGCACCTCAGATAGTTCTCCTTCAGTACCTCAGATAGTGCTCCCTCAATACCTCAGAAAGTGCTCCATCAATATCTCAGATAGTGCTCGCTCAATACCTCAGATAGTGCTCCCTCAGTACCTCTGAACGTGATCCCTCAAAACCTCAGATATTCTTCCTCAATCCCTCAGAACGTGCTCCCTCAATATCTCAGACAGACCTCCCTCAATATCTCTGATAGTTCTCCCTCTGTACCACAGATAGTGCTCCATAAATACCTCTGAAAGGTATTCCTCAATACCTCAGAAAGTGCACCCTCAATACCTCAGAGAGCGCTCCCTCAATACCTCAGATATTTCTCCCCAGTACATCAGAAAGTGCTCCTTCAATACCTCAGAAAGTGCCCCCTCAATAGGTCCCATAGTTCTCCCTCAGTACCTCAGATAATGCTCCCTCAATTCCTCAGGGAGTACTCCCTCAGTACCTCAGATAGTGCTCCCTCAATACCTCTGAAAGAGCTTCCTCAATAGCACAGAAAGTGCTCCCTCAATGCCTCAGATATTTTTCGCTCAATACCTCAGAAATGGCTCCCTCAATACCTCAGATAGTTCTCCCTCAATAGCTCAGATAGTGCTCCCTTAATACCTCAGAAAGTGCTCCCTCAATATTTCAGATAGTTCTCCCTCAATACCTACGATAGTGCTTCCTCAATACATCAGAATGTGCTCCCTCAATACCTCGGAAAGTGCTCCCACAGAACCTCAGAAAGTGCTCCCTCAATACCTCAGAATGTCCTCTCTCAGTACCTCAGAAAGTGCTCCCTCGGTACCTCTGAAACAGCTTCCTCAATAGCACAGACATTGCTCCCTCAATACCTCAGATATTTCTCCCTGAATACCTCAGATAGTGCTCCCTCAATACCTCAGAATGTGCTCCGCAATGCCTCAGAAAGTGCTCCCTCAATAGCTCAGATAGTGCTCGCTCAATGCCTCAGAAAGTGCTCACTCAATATCTCAAAAATTGCTCCATCAGTACCTCAGAAGATGCTCCCTCAATATCTCAAAAATGATCCCTCAATACCTCAGAATGTGCTCTCTCAATACCTCAGACAGTGCTCCCTCAGTACCACAGATAGTTCTCCCGCATTACTTCAGATAGTAATCCCTTAATACCTCAGAAATTGCTCCCTCAATATCTCATAAAGTGCTCCCTCAGTACCTCAGATAGTGCTCCCTCAATACCTCAGATGGTGCTCCCTAAATACCTTAGATAGTGCTCCCTCAGTACCTCAGACAGTGCTCCCTCAATACCTCAGAAAGTGCTCCCTCAATACCTCTGAAAGTGCTCCCTCAGTACCTCAGAAAGAGCTCCCTCAGTACCTCAGACAGTGCTCCCCAATACCTCAAAAGGTGCTCTCTCAGTACCTCAGAAATTGCTCCCTCAGTACATCAGAAAGTGCACCCTCAACTCCTCTGAAAGTGCTCCCTCAAGACCTCAGATATGTCTCCCTCAATGTCTCTGAAAGTGCGCCGTCAATACCTCAGAAAGTGCTCCCTCAATACCTCACATATGTCTCCCTCAATGTCTCAGAAAGTGCTCCCTCAATACCTCAGATAGTTCTCCCTCAATATATCAGATAGTTCTCCCTCAATACCTCAGACAGTGCTCCCTCAATACTTCAGATACTTCTCCCTCAGTACCTCAGATAGTTCTCCCTCAGTAGCTCAGATATTGCTACCTCAATTCCTCAGATACTGCTCCCTTAATTCCTCAGAAAGTGCTCACTCAGTACTTCAGGAAGTGCTCCCTCAGTAACAAAGAAACTGCTCACTCAATACCTCAGATATTTCTCCCTCAGTACATCAGAATGTGTTCCCACAATACCTCAGAAAGTGCTCCCTCAATAACTCAGAAATTGTTCCCTCAATAGCTCAGACAGTTGTCCCTCAGTACATCAGATAATGCTCTCTCAATTCCTCAGATAGTGCTCCCTCAATACATCAGATAGTGCTCCCTCAGTACCTCAGACAGTTCTCCCTCAGTACCTCAGATAATGCACTCTCAATCCCTCAGATAGTGCTCCCTCAATACTTCAGATAGTGCGTCCTCAGTACCTCAGACACTTCTCCCTCAGTACCTCAGACACTGCTCCCTCAAAAGCTCAGAATGTGCTCTCGCAGTACCTTAAAAGGTGCTCCCTCAGTACCTGAGAAAGTGCTCCCATAATAGCTCAGAAAGTGCTCCCTCAATACCTCAGATATTTCTCCCTCAGTACCTCAGAAGATGCTCCCTCAATATCTCAAAATGTGCTCCCTCAGTACCTCAGATAGTGCTCCCTCAACACCTCAGAAAGTGCTCCCTCAGTATCTCAGATAGTGCTTCCACAGTACCTCAGAGAGTGCTTTCTTAGTACGTCAGATATTTCTCCCTCAGATCCTCAGATAGTACACCCTTAATAACTCAGAAAGTGTTCCCTCAATACCTCAGATAGTGCTCCCTCTCTACTTCAGATAGTTCGCCCTCATTACCTCAGATAGTACTCCATTAATACCTCGGAAAGTGCTCCCTCAATACCTCAGATAGTGCTCCCTCAGTACCTCAGGTAGTTCTCCCTCAGTACCTCAGATAGTATTCCGTTAATACCTCAGAAAGTGCACCCTCAATACCTCAGATAATGCTGCCTCAGTACCTCAGAAAGTGCTCCCTCAATATCTCAAAAAGTGTTCCCTCAGTACCTCAGGTCGTGCTCCCTCAGTACCTCAGAAAGTGCTTCCTCAATACCACAGACATTGCTTCCTCAAAACCCAGAAAGTGCTCGCTCAATACCTCAGATTCTGCTCCCTCAATACCTCAGATAGTGCTCCGTCAGTACCTAAGACAGTGCTCCCTCAATACCTCAGATAGGGCTACTTCAATACTTCAGATAGTGCTCCCTCAGTACCGCAGATAGTTGTCCCTCAGTACCTCAGATAGTGCTCCCTGAATACCGCCGAAAGTGCTCACTCAATATTTCAGATAGTTCTCCATCAATACTTCAGATAGTGCTCCCTCAATACCTCAGAAAGTGCTCCCTGAATACCTCAGAATGTGCTCCCTCAATAACTTAGAAAGTGCTCCTTCAATAGCTCAGATAGTTCTCCCTCAGTACATCAGATTATGCTACCTCACTTCCTCAGATAATGCTCCCTCAATACCTCAGAAAGTGCTCACTCAGTACCTCAGAAAGTGCTCCCTCAACACCTCAGACAGGGTTCTCTCTGTACATTAGAAAGTGCTCCCTCAATACCTCAGCAAGTGCTCCCTCAGTACCACAGAAAGTACTCCCTCAATAACTCAGAAAGTGCTCCCTCAGTACCTCAGATAGTTCTCCCTCAGTGCCTCAGAAAGTGCTCCCTCAATATCTCAAAAAGTGCTCCCTCAGTACCTCAGATAGTGATCACTCAGTACCTCAGAAAGTGCCCCCTCAATACCTCAGAAAATGCTCCCTCAATTCCTCAGACAGTGCTCCCTCTGTACCTCAGATAGTGCTTCCTCAGTACCTGAGATAGTGCTCCCGCAATACCTGAGATAGTGCTCCCTCAGTACATCAGAAAGTGCTCCCTCAGGACTTCAAAAAGTGCTCCCTCAATACCTCAGATAGTTCTCCCCAGTACCTCAGACAGTGCTCCCTCAGTACCTCAGAAAGTGCACCCTCTGTACCTCAGACATTGCTCACTCAATACCTCTGAAAGTGTTCCCTCAATACCTCAGACAGTGCTCCCTCAGTACCTCTCAAAGTGTTCCCTCAATACCTCAGACAGTGCTCC
>NW_025211061.1:0-13956 GCF_004010195.1 Chiloscyllium plagiosum
CCACAGTCCAAAAATGTGCAGGTTAGGTGAACTGGCCATACTAAATTGCCCGTAGTGTTAGGTGTAGGGGAATGGATGTGGGTGGGTTGCTCTTCGGAGGGTCGGTGTGGACTTGTTGGGCCAAAGGCCCTGTTTCCACACTGTGAGTAAACTAAATGCTTTGTCCCTTTTACACACCCCCAGCCCAGAACTTGCCCCTTGTGGTAAAAATCCCAGAGAGATGGCCTGAAGCCCACAATTCTAATCACTGTGTGTGTGTGTGTCTGTGTCTCTGTGTGTGTGTGTGTAAATGAACAACAAGGAGACAGGCCAGTTTCTAATTGTTCTGTCTCTGAATGTTTCTGCCTCTTGTCTGACGATTCCAGGCGGCAGAAATGATTTGATTCTCTCAGTCCCTGCACCGTCCTGAGGTTCAGCTCCTGGATCCAATCTCCTCCTCTGGGAACTGACAGAGAGAAATAAAAATTGATTTGAAATCAAATTCAACAGTGGTACCAAAAGCACAGCAAGATCCCACCGCGCTCTGCCTTCCACAATCTCTCACTTTACTGTGATACTGGTTCAGTTTAATTATTGCATCATTAATGCATTGCAGCACATCACAGCAACATCGAAACACAAAGAAATCACCATCGAGCAGTTCACCAGAGGCTAGAAATACACACAGCAAGATCCCACTGCAGCAGTATGACATCAGACAGATCGTGTGTGTCACTGACACTGGTTAAGGGTTCGATTCTGTCTCCAGGACAACAGAGGGACCAACCCCGACTGTTCAACAAATTCCAAACACTTGCCCCTATCATCTCTGTTCCTCCCCCCCCGCCCCCCCGACTCATTTTGTTGTTGTGTGTGGGATGGTTTTATTTGTTTGAAAACTCAACAAAAGAGAAATACAGAGAGATCCCCGCCCCTCCCAGATACTCAGTGAATTAAATTGAAATGACAAATCTGTGCCTTATTTCTGTGATTATCACATTTTATCCCCCTGCCGAGACACATCTCCCATTACTCTGACATTAGAACGGGTCTTTGGAGAGAGTTTCTCATTTTAAGGTTTTAATTCCCTCCTTGGGGAGTCCTGATTCCCAGATCCTGGGGGTTCACCTGTTTGTGTCACAATCCCAAGGCCCCGGTTCCTTTAACCCCAGGCTTCAAACCCGTTTTAACCCAATAAACCTTCCACTGGGACAGTCAGCTCTCTCTCTCTTTCACTTCTTGCTGTCTCTCTCTCTCCCCCTCTCACTCACTCCTTCCACTCTCAATTACTCCTTCCCCCCCCTCACTCATTCCCTCCCACCCACTCCTTCCAACTCTCACTCCTTCCCATTCACTCTGTCTCTCCTCCCTCTCTCTGTCCCTATCTACATCTCCGTCTCTGCTTTGCTTTCTCCTCCTCTCGATAATCGACCTGTCTCTCCCACATCCCCTCTGTACCCCCCCAACTCCCCCATCCCGTTCTGATTGATGTCGTCTCCTCCTCTCTGCCTCCCTCACATTTAAAGTGTGTTCCCATCTCCCCGTCCCATCCTGTGGACATTAGCCATGTCGATATCACATTCTGGGAGGAGATGGGAGGGGGAGGGAAGATTGGGGGTGTGGTCTGTGCTGGGGAAGGGGAGAATGATACACCCCACCCACTGTCAGACCATCAGCAAACAGAGCCCGGGCCCTGTACACAGGCTGCACTGATGTGGAAGGGGTGACCCACAGACAGAGGGCTGCACAGCAGATCCCACAGGCAGCTGGGTGTGGGATTCCTGGGGTATTTCCTCTTCTTTGTCTATGCCCAGCAACAACCACTCCACAAGCACAATACCCCCAACCCCCATAATTTTCACACAGCAAGATCCCAATAACGCCAGCACTTTCAGAATGCTGTTTGTGATTGTGAGTCTCTCTGTCTCTCCCTGCCTATCTCTCTCCTTGTCCTCTCTCTCTCTCTCTCTCTGTCTCCATCTCCCTCCTGTCTGTCTGTCTCCGGCTCACTCTCTCCCTCTCTCTGTCTCCATCTCCATCCCCCTGTCCCTCGCTCTGTCTCCATCACCCTCCTCTCTCTCTGTCTCCCTCTCTGAGTGTCTCTTCAATCTTTTTTTGTTTGAAAGATCAACAGCAGCAAACTAGAGAGGGTTCAAGAGAGGGGACAGAGAGAGAAAGACAGAGAGACCCTCTTCCAGATACTCAGTGAATTGAATTGAAATAGCCAGCCTGTGCCTTATTTCTGCAAGTATCACATTTTATCCTCCAGGCCAATATACATCTCACATTATTCTGACATTAGAATGGTTCTATGGAGAGAGTTTCTCATTTAAGGATTTAATTCCCTTCTTGGGGAGTCCTCTGCCTGTCAGATACTCACCGGGGATTAATGCGTTTGTGTTAAATCCCAAGGGCCTGGCTACTTTGACCCCAGGCTTCAAACCTGTTTTAAAAATGACAGGGCCGCAATCTGACAGGATCCAATTAATCAGAGGCCGCAGTAAAAGCCAACTCCAACCCCTCCCAGAGAGGAGATTAAACATTAGGGTGATAATCAGACAAAACTGACATGGGCCCCACAGGATGCAACCTGTCGAACAGGCCTCAGGACCATGTCCCCCTCTGGAGAAAACTCTTGTTTGAAGGTTTCCTTGTCCCAAACTCTCTCTCTCTCCGAATCTTCAAGTGGCTGGAAAGATCCCTTTCGGAGGGAAGAGGCAGCATTAGTTGAAAGGCAAAGCAGGGAAATCTTTTACAGGGAAAAGATAGCACAGCAAGATCCCAGATTTTCCTCTGTCAGTGATGCAATCTCTCAGCAATATCCAAATCAGGCAACAAGTACAGTTTGCATGTTTAAAAGTGTTATCAGCAAAGAGAACACAGGATCTCATCATGTCCGTCATTCAGAGAGACTGTGTCCAGTGCACTGTAGGTAACAGAGAATGATTCACTCCCATCTGCTGCTGTACAGCTCGCGTCTGTCTCAGAGTTAACTCTGAAACATTTCCAAGACACTCTCATCCTGTCTCTGTCTGTCTCTGAGTCTGTATCTGTAACTCTCTCGCCCTGTCTCTGAAATTAGCTTCTCCATTCCCTCAGTCAGACTGAGGACATCACAAAACTGCTCCATTCCCTGTAACCCAGTTTGAGATTGTACTGAAGACATGGAGTGTGTTTTATAAATGTCTGTCCCTCAGTTACTTTGTGGGTTTGTAGTGTTAGGGTGTGATTTGGGTTAAATCCAGGCCAGGCCTCTTCCCCCAACCACATTGGGTGACTATTTTGCTCTTTGTGACAAACAGAAAGCCCTCAGCCCTCACAGTCCTATTTCACTGGGATTCTGTGCTTCATATTAATTGGCGGTAAGGAAGTTTCTCTGTGAGTGTTTTACTGAGATGACATCAGTAATCCTGTGGACCACTTTCATCCTCAGACACCTTCCCAACGACAGTAAACAGTGTCTGCTTGTATCATCCTGACGTCGCCTGCTCTTCTCTGTTTACTCCATTGGCAATTTGTGTATCAGCTGCATGTTCCGATCATATGTCCTGTTTAATGGAGGGAGATACAGAGTAAAGCTCTCTCTGCACTGTCTGCATTAATGATTCCCGTGTCAGCAACAGCACAGGTAGAGCTCTCTATGATGTTGCTGTCAAAGAACTGAAGGACAGTCATCCCCCAAGCAGAGACACAGAGTTAAACGCAGTTGAAACTGTCTCCATCACACACACCCACCCACTCACATAGACACAAAGACACACACCATCTCTCTCATACACCATCTCCCGCTCTCTCTCTCTCCCCCATACACCATCTCACTACTCTCTATCCCTCTCGCTGTCTAACACATACATGATGTTGGTTTTGTTCTTGTGCTTAAATGAACTAATGGACATGAGGGAGGATGGGATTAGGGAATTCAGCTCCACCATCTGCTTTGATCATATTGAATGACAGAGTGTGCTTGAGGGGCCGAATGGCCTACTCCTGCTCCTATCTTCTATGTTTCTATGTGACGTCTCCAGCGTTGGGTGAGAGAGAAAGATGTGGGATGACCAAGGAGGCTGTGGCCTGAAATGGCAGCTTCACTGAGTGTGCAAGTCATTGGCAGATGGAACATAACGTGGAGAAATGTCCATGTGCAGCACAGATTTCCAAACTCACTCAGTGACGGATTAAAATCCTCATTCCCTGCCCAGTCCACACTTCCAGAGCCTGGGAGGTTTTGGCCCTGAGGGAGGGCAGGTTTCTGACGTGATATTATTACATTGCAACATGAAGGGAATGAATGTAATAAGAGGTTGTTACATCCCATCATATCATTTACTTTGCTGTCTGTGTTTTGTGAATTATATTTAAACCGTTGGCAGGTGGAATAGAATGTAGTGGAATGTGATTTGCAGGAAGAATAGAAAAAGCAGAATTTTTGCATTTAAAATGGTGAGAAATTCTGAAATGTTATTGTCCACGGGGTTTGGCTGATCTTGTACGTTAACACCAGAAAGTTAACATGATGGTAGTGCCAGTAAATAGGAGAACAAGTGATACATTGATCGTTCTTGTCAGGAGATTGAGTTAGGAACATGAACTTAACATGACAGTTAATTTACAGACTGGAATCATATCGAAGTGTTCGGGGTGGTTTATGCATAGAATAATAGATAACTGTGATTGAGTCACAAAGTGGAATATAATTGACAGTTTTAGGGTGTTTTATAAACAGTCACATATACATGGGAGTGAGTTACACGTTGGAATCTAATCAAGGGTATTCAGCATGGTTTTTTAAATGCAGAATAATACATTCTGACCCTTCACTCATCCTTGACTGACTCACACTGAGGTCTGACAGACAATAATCCCCTCCAATCCCCTCACCATCCTGACATGGAAATATATTGCTGTTCCTTCACTGTCATTGGGTCAATATCCTGGTATGCCCTCCCTGATGACATTGAGGGGTTTACCTGAAGCATTCTAACACATGCACACACACGAACAATTAGTCACACACATGCACCAACACTCGATGGGTCTCTGTGTCTGTGTGTGTTTCTGTCTCTCTCTGTGTGTGAGACTGTCTGTCTCTGTCTGTCTATCTGTGTGTGTGTCTCTGTGTGTGTGTGAGACTGTCTGTCTCTGTCTGTCTATCTGTGTGTCTGTCTCTGTGTGTGTGTGAGACTGTCTGTCTCTGTCTGTCTATCTGTGTGTGTGTCTCTGTGTGTGTGTGAGACTGTCTGTCTCTGTCTGTCTATCTGTGCGTCTGTCTCTGTGTGTGTGTGAGACTGTCTGTCTCTGTCTATCTGTGTGTGTGTCTCTGTGTGTGTGTGTGACTGTCTGTCTCTGTCTGTCTATCTGTGTGTCTGTCTCTGTGTGTGTGTGAGACTGTCTATCTCTGTCTGTCTATCTGTGTGTGTGTCTCTGTGTCTCTGTGCATTTGTCTGTGTTGTATCGGGGGCAGTATCCATTAAATGGGGTTAACAACCCTCTATCTGCCTCTGTCTATTATTTTTCTATTTAAATTGATGCAATGCTGTTGGTCATGTTGATGTGTCCTTTGCCTGGAATGGGATACAGTTTGTCCTGGAGGGAGGTTTAAATGAATGAATGAAATAAAACCTGATGAATCAATGTCTCCGACTCTCTCTGAGTCAGTGTCTGTCCCTCTTGTGTTTAAAGTGATACAATGCCACCCTCTGCTGGCCTCCCCTCGCCACTGCACAAGGGGCAGGTATTTTTTGGGGACAATTGGCTCCTGTCCCTGTCCATTCTATTGGTTCTGACAGTCTCACACTGACCTGAGTGACGCAAAGGAGCAAGGGTCAGCGCGGTGACGTCACTCCAAGTTGACCGCACCCCCGTGGGAAAGGACCGACAAGGAGGAAGCGGGAGGAGGCAAGAGGTGACTCAGGCGAGGCAGAGCTGCTCCCTCTGGAGGTCAGGAGGAGGAATCAGCAGTCACTGTCTGAATGAATGAAACTGGTATTTTTCAGAGAAGTGTCCTAGTGGATCCTGTGTTCTCCTTTCACCATTCTGTAATAAGGCAGCAGCTATCTCCTGAAATACCAACATGAATTACTTCAGTGCTATAAGACAGGACATGACTAAGTTTTAGGAATCACTGAAGGATGAAATCAATTAACATTATTCTGGATTAGTGGTGCTGGAAGAGCACAGCAGTTCAGGCAGCATCCAAGGAGCAGTGCTCATCGGATGCTGCCTGAACTGCTGTGCTCTTCCAGCACCACTAATCCAGAATCTAGTTTCCAGCATCTGCAGTCATTGTTTTTACCTTATTGTCCACAGAGCCCAGGGATATGCAGACTGGGTGGGTTGGCCATGGGAAATGCACAGGAAGTATTCTGTTCAAACAGCTAGATACTGCTTACACTGGAAACTGAAATAATAGCTGAGTGTTTTCAAAAGCTTCTGTGGAGGGAGGGTTAAAATTTCGAGTCCACAAAAGCTTAAAATATTGTTCCAAAACTGCAGCTTTGAAACAGCCAACACCTAGATATATGAAGGATATTATTAAACTGGAGAGGGTTCCGAAGAGATTTACCAGGATGTTGCTGAAAATGGAAGGGTTGAGTTATAAAGAAAGACTGGAATGTCTGGGATCTTTTTATCCTGGAGTGTAGGAGATTGACAGGACAGCAGGTAGATGTTTATAAAATAATAAGAGATATAGATAGCATTAGTGGTAGTTGTCCTTTCTCTAGGAATGGGGGATTTCAAGAGAATGGGAGAGGAGAGAGATTTTAAAAAAGACATGAGGAACACATTTTTTGCACAAATGGTTTGAATATGACATGAACTTCCATTCCTCGGAATAATATGACAGTTTGTTTAGGGATCCGGAACTTGCTTTCTCTTTATTGTCAACAGTTTGTGTGATTTCATAGAGTTATTAAGAAAATAAACCACAATTTCTTTCAAAAATAAGCTCTAGTTTTATCCAAACTTAGAGAGATAAAACAATCTGTATGTATTCATCTCTATTTCCATTCACTACTTTTTGGACTGATTTGAACTGGAACAGGGACTTCAGTTTAGAAATAACAGAATGAAGAGTGGACAGAAACAAACTGTCCCAGAAAGAAAATCAATTTCTCTGACTTTGTCTGTGGAGGGAAAAAAACACCACTGCTTTTGCAGTGGCGTGGCAAGGCCAACAGAGGGTGGCATTGTATCACTTTAAGCACTAGAGGGTCAGACACAGACAAAGTCAGAGAAATTGATTCATCACTTCTTAGTTCACTCATTCAACCATCCCTCCAGAACAAATTGTGTCCCATTGCAGATTAAGATAGACACACACACACACTCACAAACATAGAGATATTTTTGACCAACAGCATTGTATCACTTTAAACAGTAGAAGGATAGAAAGAGAGACAGGTATAGGGGGTTAACCCCATTTAATGGATACAACCCCCAAAACAGCAGAGAGCCCATTGCACAGAGACACCGCCTCGGAGAGACATACAACATAGAGACACACTAATACGCACTAATCTTTCACACACACACAGCTAGACAGACAGAGATTGATAGACAGATATAGAGAAATACACTTAGACACAGATCTACATAAATTCAGAGACACAGACAGACACACACAGAGACACAGACAGTCACACACAGGCACACAGATGCAGAGACACAGACAGACACAGACACACAGAGACACATACACAGAAACACACATGAATAAACACACACATGAACAGACAGATGAACAGATGTGATGCACAGAAACACACTCAGCCTCTCTCTTTCATAATCTAACTGTGTCTCACACTCCTACAATTTTTCCATACCTCCCTTTCCATACAATCTCACTCTCTCTTGCTATTTCTCTTTGTCATACTCACTCTTGCTGTCTGTCTCTCACACTCGCTCGCTCTGTCTTATACACAATCTCACTACCTCTCTCATGTGGAATCTAACTATCTCTTTTCGCACAATCCCACTATCTCTCGTTTACAATGCTATTATCTCTCTCACACAATCTCATGAAATCTCTCACACAATCCCACTAATTGCTCTCTCTGATGTACATTCTAGATTTCTTTCTTGTGTCTAATGGGACCAGGAGATATGGTGGGATTAGGGAATTGATCTCGATGATCAGCTTGATTATATCGAATGAGAGAGCATGCTTGAGGGGCCAAATGGCCTATCTTCTATGTTTCTGTGTAATGTCTTCAGGATCACTGCCAAGACCCATGTTGAGTGGGAGAGAAAGCTGTGGGGATGACTAAAGAAGCTGTGACCCGATATGGCCAGCTTCACTGTATGGGCAGGTCATTGGCAGATGGAATATAATGTGGAGAAATGTCCATGTGCAGCACAGATTTACAAAATAACTCAGTGACAGATTAAAATCCTCATTCCCTGCCCAGTCCGTACTTGCTGACCCAGGGAAGTTCTGTCCCTGAGAAGGGCAGGTTTCTGAATGGATGTTATTACACTGCAACATGAAGGCACTGAGTGTAACACAGTTTGCTACATCCCATCATACCATCTACTTTGCTGTCTGTATCGGGTGAAGTATATTTCAAACACTGCCAGACTGAAATGAATGTGGTGACGTGATTCAGAGAACAGAAGAAGATAAAAACTAGGAGCAGGAGTAGGCCGCCCGCCCCTTCGAGCCAGCTCCACCATTCAATAAGGTCATGGCTGATCTTTTCATGGCCTCAGCTCCACTTACCCGCCCTCTCACCATATCCCTTAATTCCTTTACTGTTCACAAATCTGTCTTTGTCTATAAAACACTCAACGAGGAAGCCTCACCCACATCTCTGGACAGGGAATCGCACACATTCCCAACCCTCTGGGTGAAGAAGTGTCTCCTCCACTCAGTCCGAAATCTGCTCCCCATCATTTTGAGGCCACACCCCTTGTTCTAGTTTCACCCGCCATGGAAACTATCTCCCTGCTTCTATCTGATCGATTCCTGTCATCATTTTATGTGTGTCTATAAGGTCCCCCCACCATTCTTCTAAGTTCCATTGATTATAGTCCAGGCTGTACATTCTCTCATCATAAGCCAATTCTCTCTACTCCATAATCATCCTCGTGAACCTCCTCTGCACCCCCTCCAGGACCAGTACATCCTTCCTCAGGTAAGGAGTCCAAATCCGTACACAGTATCCAGGTGTGGCCTCCCCAGCTTCCTATCCACCTGCAGCATAACCGCCCTGGTTTTAAACTCCATCCCTCCAGCAATGAAGGACAATATTCCATTCGCCTTCCTCATTCCCTGCTGCACCTGCAAACCAACCTTTTGTGATTCATGCACAAGGAGACCCAGGTCCCTCTGCACAGCAGCATGCTGCAATTGTTCACCATTTAAATAAACATCCATTTTGCCATTCTTTCCATCAAAATGGATGACCTCACATTTACCCACATTGTAACCCATCTGCCAGACCCTTGCCCACTCATTGAACCTGTCTATATCACTTTGCAGATGTTCAGTGAACTCTGCACACTTTGTTGTCCCAGTCATCGTAGTGTTATCTGTGAACCTTATCCTATGGAGCAGCCTTTTGTGTGGCACCTTGTCAAATACCTTCTGGAAGTCCAGGTAGATAACATCCATTGCCTCTTCTTGATCTAACCTGCTTGTTACCTCCTCTAAGAATTCTAGCAGATTTGTCAGACATGACCTTCCCCTGATGAAACCATGCTGACTTTGCCCTATTTTGTCATGCATGTCCAAGTATTCAGAAAGCTCAACCTTCCCAATGGACTCTAAAATCTTACCAACAACTGAGGTCAGGTTAATCGGTCTATAATATCCTCTGTTTTACCTTTCTCCCTTCTTAAGCAGGGGGGTTACATTAGTGATTTTCCAGTCCTCTGTATCCCCCCCCCCCCCCCCCCCCAACTCCGGTGATACCTGATAGATCACTGTGAAAGCCTTCACTTGCTCTTCAGCTCACTCCTTCAGGGTGGAGCCCATCTGGTCCAGGGGATTTATCATCCGCAGACTTTTCAGTTTTTCTAACAACTTCTCCTTGGTGATTTCCACTTTACTCATCTCTGCTCGCCCCCTCTCTGCTCTCCCCACTCCCCCATCCCCCTGCCCCCGATCTCTTATATTTTTGGGATATTACTCATGTCTTCCAACGTAAAGACTGACACAAAGTACTTATTCAGTTTTCTCAGCTATTTCTTTGTTCCCTGTTACTATTTCTCCTGCATCATGTTCCAACAGCTCAATGTCCACTTTTGCCTCTCTTTAGCCCTTTATGTATGTAAAGAAACTCCTGCAATCTTTCCTAATATTACTGACTAGCTTACCCTCATATTTAATCTTCTCCCTCCTTATTTCTCTTTTCATTGCCCTCTGTTGGTCTTTGTAAGCTTCCCAATCCTCTGGTTTCCCACTGCCCTTCCCCACATTATGTGCTTTCTCTTTTGCTTTTATACTATCCCTCCCTTTCCCATCAGCTATTGCTGCCTCATCCTCCCTGTCCCATGCTTCCTTTCCCTCGGGATGAATCTGTGCCATGTCTCCTGAATTACTCCCAGAATCCCCTGCCATTACTGTTCCACTGTCTTTGCTGCTCGGCTCCTCTCCCAGTCAATTCTCCCCAGCTCCTCCCTCATGCCTCTGTAGTTGCCTTTATTCAGCTGTAATACCGTTACCTCTGATTCTATCTACTCCCTCTCACATTGCAGTGTAAATTCAATCATATTACGGTCACTGCCTCTTAAGGGTTGCTTCATCTTAAACTCCCTGATCAAGTCTGCCTCATTGTACAACACTAAATCCAGTATTGCCTGTTCCCTAGTGGGCTCCACCACAAGCTGCTCCAAAAAGCCGTCTCGGAGACATTCCACAAATCACATTCCTTTCAATCCCCGACCAATCTGATTTTCCCAGTCCACCTGCTCATTGAAATCCCCTGTGATCACTGTAACCTTGCCTTTATTACACACTTTCTGTACTTCCTGGTGTATCTAGTGCCCAGCTGCTGACCACAGTTTGGAGGCCTGTAGATAATTCCCTTTATGGTTTTCATGCCTTTGCAGTTCCACAACTCCACCCACACAGATTTTACACCATCTGACCCTACTTTGTTTATGACTATTGGTTTAATTTCAATTATTTTACGCACAAGGCAATATCCTTGGGTTTTTAGCTCCTAATCCTGATCCCCTTGCAGCCACATCCCTGTGATGCCCACCATGTCTTACCTGCTAATTTTGGTCACTTACCTTCTTCCTTAAACTGCGTGTATTCAGATATCACACCTTCAGTCCTGTATGAACCATCCCTCTTCCCATTGTCATTCGTTTATCCAGCGTGTTTGCAGTTTGATTCCTAATCCTTTCCAAACACTCTGTCCTAGTTTGTGTGGCTGGAGACTTTAATAACCTCTCCTGAGTTCTCCTTTCTTTACATTTCCCCCCATATTTTTCAATGCAGTTGAATCCCACCCCCAACAGATGTTAACCTGCAGCTTTCCTTCCCGATGGCTGTTATACTTCACGGAGTTTTCCCCTTCCCTTCCCTCCCACTTCCTCGACTGAAATCCTGTTGATCAGCCAATTGACCCATTTCACTGGAACGCTGCGCCCAGCTGGTTTCAGGTGGAGACCATCGGTACAGATCCCGCCTGTTCCAAAACTGATGCCAGTCCCCCTTGGAAAGGAACCCCTCTTACCCCAACCACTCTTTTAGCCACGCGTTTCCTTCCCTTATTCCCATGGCCCTGTGCCAATCTGCATGTGGCACGGGCAGTAATCCAGAGATGGTAACCCTTGAGGACCTGTTCTTTAATTTGGTTCCTAGCTCCTGATAATCCCTGAACAGCTCGTCTTTCCTGGTCTTGCCGATGTAGTTTGTCCCAACGTGGACCACAACAACTGGATGCTCCCCCCACCATCTCCTGTCTCCTTTCAGGCCGGTCAGAGATGTCCCACCCCCTGGCACTGGGCAGGCAACATACCACATGGGACTCTCGCTCCTGCTGACAAAGGATACTGTCGATCCCCCTAATTGGAGAATGCCCCACAACTACCACTTGTCTTTTTGCTCCCCCTCCTTGAATGGCCTCCTGGAACCACAGTGCGGTGGTCAGCTGGCTTCATCCTCCCTGCAGCCCTGTTCCTCACCCACGCAGGGAGCAAGGACCTCCTACCTATCCGACAAGCTCAAGAGCTGAGGCTCCTCTCCCTGGATCCCTCTACCTGCCTCACTTGAAGTCGCAATAACTCTGTCAGGAATAAACTGTGAAGGGACGAGGACAAGCTGTTATCCAGGAATTGAAAGCAATTCTCCATACCTGGGAAAAGCAGGAGTTGAAATTCCATAAACAAACCTGTTTCACACCCACCTGATAAATGGTTACCATGTGCCACAAGGAGAAATGATTCCTGGCAGAGGAATTTAAGGAGTTACTCACAGGAAAGCTGTGTCTTCAAACAGACGAGTCAATGCCAAATGTAACAGGGAGTAAGGAAGCTCCTGTTAGGGGACACGCTGCAGATGTACTGGTTGCGGAGGTATTGTGGATGAAAGGATCAAAAGGATCATCAATAATGTCACATCACAGACTTGAACGACTGAAAATTGTGTCAGAATTCAGCTCCAAGATTCCTCCGGTGGGGGGGCACAGTGGTTATCACTGCTGCCTCACAGCGCCAGAAACCTGGGTTCAATTCCCGCCTCCGGCAATGTCTGTGTGGAGTTTGCACATTCTCCCCGTGTCTGTGTGGGTTTCCTCCGGGTGCTCCAGTTTCCTCCCACAGTCGAAAAATGGGCAGGTTAGGTGAATTGGCCATGCTAAATTGTCTGTAGTGTTAGGTGAAGGGGTAAATGTAGGGGAATGGGTCTGGGTGGCTTGCTCTTCGAAGGGTTGGTGTGGACTTGTTGGGCCGAAGTGCCTGTTTCCACACTTTATGTAATCTAATCTGAAAAAAAAAACTCTGGAAAACTGCACAAGAATCGACCCTGTACGTCCACAGACAGACACCGTTGGTTAGAATCCTGGCTAAACTCTGCCATTAAGAGACAAGTTGGGTTGTGAGACTTAACTTGCTGACTTGAGGGGTCTTATTTTGGCTGCTACATACCATAAGGTTTAAATAATTGGTTCAGTATTCAATTGTTTGTGAGATTTCTTAATATGTAGCCGAAATGAAGGTAGCTGATTGGTTATTTACACAAAATAGTACATTAGTCTACAAAGAGAAGACCATAGAGCGACACTGAGGCAATTGTTCCTTCTCAGAGCCAGCACAGGTACAACATCTGAATGGCCTCTGTCTGTGCTGTACCAATTCAGTAATTCTGTAAGAAACACCCACAGTGAAGATAGACAGCGTGAACCCAGGCTGTGTTGCTGTGAAGTTTTCACAACCACAGATTACTCCCACACTAGCCCTGAGCTGAAAGCTGGTGTTGCATTGTGTAGAGACATTCAGCGGTCTTCAGCAAGGATGAAGCATACATAAAGCCTGGGATCTCTGATCGGAATCTTAATCCTGAGAAAATATATATTTAGTGTTCCAAACATTGGCAAGTAAACATCATCGAATTACTTTGATCAACTTTGTGAAGGGATACATTATTCCATTCTTCATCTCTTCCCTGAATTTCCTCTGGGTAACTGCATAAATAAAGGTGTTTGTGCAGCAACTCAGGAGCTGGAGCATGAAGCCAATCTCTCTTACAAATGTTGGCAGAGGAACTGGGTATCCCAAGTAATCAAATCGGTTCAAGATCGAATAAGCAATGAACACCACCCATAACGTGATGAAATTACCAGATATAATAAATAACATAATCATGGATTTCCTCCGACTCCCCATCTCTGGGTCACTGACACTGTCACCAGTCGTCTGAGCCCGGAGTCTCCTGCGAGCTCTGTTGGCTAATATAATGTTTCTGACTGAGAATGTGTTTAACAGTAGTATCAAAATAAATGGAATGATTGGTGTTATGATGTAATG
>NW_025211061.1:14278-17416 GCF_004010195.1 Chiloscyllium plagiosum
TGGATGTTGCACAAGGAGACATAATGTAGGAAAAGAAACTCCTCCCGATATGTGATAGGAATTTGTCGTAGTATCAGATCGAAGATAATGACCAGTAGATCCGCCGTTGCCATCGCCACCAGGTAATGAGTGACACATTTGGAAAGGCCACACTTCCCCCGAACCAGGATCATTATTGCAATCACATTAACTTGAAAGAAGAGAAATATATTCATTTATTGCTCAGATATAATGAAGAAATGCTTTTTATTGATTTATTTAAAGTGCAATATTGAAACCCATTCTTAACGGGTAGCCCATGTTTTTGCATCAAACTGAAACTTTATCACAAATTTGCTATTTAACATTCCATCCAGAATGGATTTTAAATATGGCGCTTGTCAGAGAATGGAAAAACTGCAGTCAAAGGCAATGATAACCGTGCAGCCAAAAATATCACAAAGTAATGTGTGGCAATGTAAAATTCACCACTTTCATAACTGATCATGGATTGAACGAATCAAAAAGATTAATTTGTCACACACGTAGAGAAACAGTGATGAGCTTCGAATAGACTGTTTCTTGGGATGAATGGGACAATGAGAAACTGATACAATAGCTGTTACAGCAACATGTGCATTGACCATCCCTGGGAAGGAGTTACAGAAATAACGTGAACAATCAGCTCCCTCAGTCAGAAGGCATAACACTTGCTTGATGATCTGCTCTCTCATGAGACATGAACAATTAAGACCCACATTCAGCAGTATGATCTGAAGGAAAGGGGTTAATTGCAGGAAAAGCTGTGTTTTAAACAAACAGCTAACCCTGAATGTAACCAGAAACAAAGGAGTTACTTCTGGTGGGAAGGCAAGCTGCAGACCCAAGGCCTCCAAAAATCTAATTAATGTTTGTGATGGAAGTAGCTATCCAATCATCAATAATGTCACTTCACAGACTTCAAAGAAATTAAATTGCATAAGGACCCAACAGCAGAACAACTCAATTGCAAACTTTCAAAAAACAAATTTGGACAAGGATCGAACTCTGGAGACTTCCTGAGACAGACCATAGTTGATTGAAATCCTGGACAGATTTCACCATTAATCAGGGAAGAGCTAAGTTAGGTCGCATGCCTTATACCTGCTTACTTGGGAGATCTTAATAAAGTTTGAATTATTGTTTCAGTACTTGATTTTCCGTGAGATACCTTACTAAACAGCCGAATGAATGATGAATTGTGCTGAGTTTGCCCACAAATCATGGATCAGTGAAACATGATTAAAACATAAGAAATGATTTTGGCAAATACAAAAGGAATGACTTTGTAAATTGGAGCCACATTTTCTTACAAGAGAGAAATGTTGAATCAGAAATGAGCCATTCAGGGTCTTCGATGTTTTGATCCATTCCAGTGGGTCATGGAGACATTTTATGAATTGCTCATTAGTTTTTCTTTAATCCCATTCCTAGAGGAAACCGTTTGAATGGCAAGTTTAAAAGAAGCAAAGAGAAAAATAGTATGAAAGGTATTAAAAAAGAAGCAAAGAAATGCTGGAAGAAAAAGGAAAGGAGGAAAGATGGAAAGAAAGGAGGAGAAAGAAAGATGGGAAGAAAGAAAGAGAGAGAAAGATGGGAAGAAAGAAGGAAAAAGAAAGAAAGAAAGAAAGAAGGAAGTGAGTAATGGACTAACTTTTTTTTACCTCACAAATGACATGATGTTCATGAATTCTACAAAAAAAAATCTTCTGATGGCTGAAATGCAAGCAAGATAAAAAAAAAGTGGTAAAATAATTAAGATAACACTTACGATTAAATTCCAATTTTTGAAACATCATCCTTCAAAGTATAACTTACCCGGGACACCAACAGCAGCTAAGACCGGGTAGTAAATCCTCTGTATATCATTGATCGCCCACAGAATCTTCAGCTTGAGCATAAAACTAAGAGACATGGTTTCCCTTTTGTAATAATAGTTACTTCAATGAATTTGCTCAAGGATTGGCCAGTTCACTCTTTGAGAGATTGAGAAAACTTCCATTATTTATAGGAGAGAAAATTCATCAGATCACAAAGTCAGGTCCCAAGATAATGCAGCCCAGTAACAACCACAAACAAAAGCAACAAAATCAACAACTATTGTAAGGGGAATTTATACATGAACAGGGCGTATCCTGACCAGTTAACGCTATTCCTTCTTCCCCATTACAAGGATTGGTCCAAATCTGAACATTTATAGAATAGTCCATGTTCTTTTGAAACAAGAACAAACATTGCATAGAAATTATAAGAGTTGGGAGTGGGGTTAATTGTCAGTATATAGATTGATCCAGTGTTGGCATAATTCAATGGGGATCTTCAATGAGGCCAGTCACTGATTTCCCCAAAAACAACGTCCTAGAGCCATTGACGAGAATTGTAACTAAGCTAGCCTCATAAATGATCTGGCTTTTTTAGCATCTCGTGGGATGCAATCGTCTCTGTGTGCAGCAGCATTTATCTCTCATCCCAAGTTATTCTTCAGAAGGTGGGGGTGAGCTGCATTCTTCATCCCCGCAGTCCATGTACTGTAGGGAGACACATACTACCCACAGCAAGTCCGAACAAGGAATAATGCACTCAGTAACTCATCTCCGGACTCTCCAAAGCCTGTCTATCATCTGCAAGGCAAAGCTTAGTAGTGTAATGGAATACTCCCCACTTGCCTTGAAACTTTTCATCAGGTCGTTTCAATTTGTAAAGACTCAAGTCATCCCCTTCAGAAGTGACCACAGACCTGGGGAAGTTAAAACCACTGAGGTAGTAACAATTATCAATTGGTTCCTTTTGGTCAGAGGATCACAAAGGGACAATATAATAGAGAACAGACAACTATAAAGGGGTTCCGGGAGAAGCGGGGCCTGAGCATTTATATCTTTGTCATTAAAGGTGGAAGAGGGAGTGCAGCAAATGTACACCAGGCTGATATCGGGGAGAGCAGGGCTGCTGTATGAGGAGACATTGCACAACTGGACCTGGATTCAACAGCATTTCGAAGGATGGGAGGCAGAGAGTCAGTCATGAAGTTATTGGAAACCCAAGGCTTTATTACCAGGGGCTTGTGGGAAACAAAGTGTTTACGTTCAATGTGAGTCTAACACAGAGCCTCCTGGCACAGGG
>NW_025211061.1:20690-21582 GCF_004010195.1 Chiloscyllium plagiosum
TTGCCTTGCTGATCGCTTGCTGCACCTGTCTGACAACTGGCATTGACTGGTGTAGAAGGACGCTGAGGCCTCTTTGTCCATCCACACATCATTCCTGATGTAGGGCTCTTACCAGAAACGTCAACTTTCCTACTCCTCGGATGCTGTCTGACCTACTGTGCTTTTCCAGCGCCACACATTTTGACTCTGATCTCCAGCATCTGCAGTCCTCACTTTTCTCACCTCCCAATATATCACCATTTAAACAATACACCTCATTTCTGCTTTGTTTTTCACAGCAAAGACTATAACTTCACACTGTGGTACTGCACTTGCCATGTGTTTGAGGCACAGACCTGGACCAGCTTTTCCAGAGTCCGTCCTCTTTCTGGATTCACTCCCTTTCTTTTCAGTTGCTGCAAGTCAACAATTGGATCCCAGCATAAAAATAAAAGAAATAGAAAAGGGAATGAGAGAAGAGAGTGCTGTTGCCCAGAGGAAGGAAATTACAGTCTTGGTTGAATCTCAATCTTCATTCAACGAGGGAGGAGCAGCAGCAGCTTCAGAAGCTCATGGGTCAAGATTAAAGTAGTGGAAAAGCACAGCTGGCCAGGCAGCATCTGAGGAGCAGGAAAATCGACGTCTCGGATTCGGACAATAGGGCTGCACTGAATGGCAGGAGAACCAGACTTCTTCCGGTGTTCCAGTGCTCCTCATTGGTCCAGCCTCTAATAGTAATCTTCCTATTACAGGGCGACCAGAACAGTACTCACTACTCCAAAAAAATGGCCTCACCAACATCCTGTACAACCTCAATGTAGAACAAAGAAAATTTACAACCCAGGAACAGGCCCTACGGCCCTCCAAGCCTAAGCTGATCCAAATCCTCTGTATAAACCTATCACCCAATTCC
>NW_025211062.1:0-8434 GCF_004010195.1 Chiloscyllium plagiosum
CGCCCCGTCTTAAATATCCTCAGTGACCTGGCCTCCACAGCCTTCTCTGGCAGTGGGGTAATGTAGAATTAAGGGAGAGCACTTTAGAAATAAATGAGTTAATTTTAAAACTGAGATGAGATTTTCCTTTTGAAGTTATTCTGGAATGAGTGTGTTGCTGGCTGGCCCAGCATTTATTGCCTGTCCCTAGTTGCCCCTTGAGAAGGTGCCTTCTTGACCCGCTGCAGCCCACCTGCTGTAGGGTAGACCCACAATGCCATTAGAGAGAGAATTCTAGGGTTTTGACCCAGTGACAGTGAAGCAAGGGTGCAGCCCTGACCAGTCTGTTTTTGTTTTTTCTGATCCTAGAATCCACTTGCTAATTCAGCTCAGTGACCAGTTGAACTTCCCTCTGCTTCCCATTGGTCTTTCCCTTGGTCAAGAAGTGCCTTTCTTCAATACTGTTTCTCATGTCTGGGATATTCTCTCAGGCTTATTTTTTGCTTTCCCTTTCTCAGGTCAGCAGAGCCAGCCCGGCCAGCAGCCTGGCCCCCAGCAGGATTATACAAAGGCATGGGAGGAGTATTATAAGAAACAAGGTCAGCACTCATTCATCACAAGTCTGCTTCTTCCACTGTCGGTCATTGGCTTTGTTGAGCTTTAACTTTGGGAACTTTACAATTAAACTTGGTTTTGTTCTCCAAGAGCTGAACTCCGAGACTGAATCACCACTCGAGCCTACCCAGCTGGCTGCAGAGTGAAGCTCCTACTTCAGGGCTCTGGCATCTCCAAGTTCCAGCTGTACCAGGAACACCACAACTTTGCATTCTGTAGCGCCTTTCACCAAAACTCCTTGCAACCAGTCATGTGCAGTTCAGTTACTGGTGTAATGTAGCAAACATATTGCCCTTTTGCGCTCAGTAAGATCCCACAAGTAAGCAAAATAATAATGGCGAATGATCTGTTCTCTGGTTGGCCAGATTACTACGGTCACAGTGGCTATGGGAACGTACATACTTCTGAGGAGATAGACAGGGCCTTGGTTTTGTGTCTGTGCTGACAGTTCAGCACTCTCCCTCAGGTCTACACTGGCATCTGGATAACTGAGACATTTTTCAGTTTCCCCCTTTAGCTGTCCAGCAGCCGGCTGTGTCTTGCTTCCAGTGTATTCCAAGTGATGCTAGTGTCCCATGGTCAGCCACAGACTGGCTAAACCTGACCACATTCATCCAGGGCATTTTAAGCCAAGCATTAGAATGAAGGTTCTGATTTGCCTGGGTTCAGAGCTCCAATCCAGTACTCACGGGTGAACCTTCAGCCTTTCACCTGTTTTCTCACTTAGCATCAACATGTTGGTGTTCTGAACCCCATTTTGAACATCCCCTTATAGTGCACAACAGAAATGTGGAGCTTGTTTCGGGAGCACTTGCTGATAGTGTTAGATTGGTTTGTTCCACTGAGGCAAGGAAGGGATTGTAGCGTGTAGGAACCCTGGGTGACAAGGGATGTGAAACATCTAGTCAAGAGGAAGAAGGCAGCTTACTTAAGGCTGAGGAAGCAAGGATCAGTCAGGGCTCTAGGGGGTTACAAGGTAGCCAAGAAGTAACTGAAGAATGGGTTAAGGAGAGCAAGAAGGGGGCATAAAAAGGCTTTCGCGGGTTGGATTAAGGAAAACCCCATTCTTTATGGGGTTCTGTATTCACTACTATGATACCATAGTTTGATTAGAGATCGTCAGCATGGCTTTGAGAGGGGCAGATCATGCCTCACAAACCTTATTGAATTATTTGAGGATGTGACAAGACACATTGAAGGTCGAGCAGCAATTGTGGTGTATTTGAATTTTAAAAAGGCGTTTGATCCAGTTCCCCTTGGTAGGCTCATTCAGAAAGGAAGGAAGCATGGGACACAGGGAAACCTGTCTGTCTGGATACAGAATTGGCTGGCCCATGGAAGACAGGGTGGTAGTAAATGGATAGTATTCACCCTGGAGCTCAGTGGCTAGTGTTGTTTCATAGAGATCTGTTCTGGGATCTCAGCCCTTCCTGATTTTTGTAAATGAATTGGATGAGGAAGTGGAAGGGTGGGTTAGTAAGTTTGCCGATGACATGAGGGGTGGTGGGTAGGATGGAGGGCTACTGTAGGTTACAATGGAACTTTGAGATGATGCAGAACTGGGCTGATAAGTGGCAGATGGAGTTCAACCTGGAAAAATGTGAAGTGATTAATTTTGGAAGGCCAAATTTGAATGCAGATTACAGGGTTAAAGGCGAGATTATGCTGCAGCCCCAAAGCCCTGGTTAGACCACACTTGAAATATTGTGTTAAGTTCTGGTCGCCTCAGTATAGGAAAGATGTGGAAGTTTTAGAGAGAGTGCAGAGGAGATTTCCCAGAATGTTCCCTGGACTGGAGGGCATGTCTTCTGAAGAAAGGTAGAGGGAGCTAGGGCTTTTCTCATTGGAGTGAAGAAGGATGAGAGATGTATAAAATGATAGGCATCGATAGAATAGTCTGAGAATTTTTCCAAGGGTGGAAATGACTGTCACAAGCAGGCATAATTTAAAGTTAATTGGAGGAAGATATGGGAAGATGTCAAAGGTTTTTTTACACGGCGTGTGGTGGGTGTGTGGAATGCACTGCTGGAGTGATAGTAAAGTCAGATACATTAGGTACATTAAAGTGACTCTTGGCTAGGTACATGGATGAGAGTAAAATGACGGGTATGGATGTTGGTACGATGGTAGAGTAGGATAAAAGTTCAACGCAACATTGAGGGCCGGAGGATCTGTACTGTTCTGTGCTGTATAAATGTTCAGTGGAGCAACTGAAATAGGGCGGCACGGTGGCTCAGTCTGTGTGGAGTTTGCACATTCTCCCTGTGTCTGATTGGGTTTCCTCCGGGTGCTCCGGTTTCCTCCCACAATCTAAAGATGTGCAGGTCAGGTGAATTGGCCATGGGAAATTGCCTGTAGTGTTAGGGGCATTAGTCAGAGGGAAATGGGTCTGGGTGGGTTACTCTTTGGAGGATCGGTATGGACTGGTTGGGCCGAAGGGCCTGTTTTCACACTGAAGGGAATCTGTCCTGAAGCTTTAATAACCCAGGGTTGGTCATACTGGTGTTAGTCAGCCTGGGCAGTGCTGTAACCAGGCAGTTCCATGTCGAATATGGGGCCATTCCAGCTGAGGTGGGTGCCATTGGGTTAGAGGGTATTGGTGGTGGTGTCAGAGTCACTGTTCCTCACCCTTCCCTTGTCGCTGTTGTGATGAGACTCATTTCTCTGCTTGAGGTGTTACATTGATTGTATGATGCCTTCAGGGCAGTCTCAATTAGTGGTACACAAGCCAAAAACTGGGATCGCTCTGCAGACCTGCCAGGGTGTGGAGAGAGAAGTCCGTGTTCTGAAAGGTGCCCTCAGTTAGTCGTCTTGGATACTGTCTGATTTGTTGAGTTTATCGCCATGTGCTTAGTTGTGGAATACTGTTGTCGAGCAGGCTTTGTGAAGGAGAGTGAGGTGGATGTCACACTGGGCTGGCATATATGTTGTAGTGGGCCTGGGTTTTACAGTGGCTGGTGCTAAGTGTCCCCAATCTGTTCCACAGCTCAGAATGCCCAAGGGGCAGCGGCAGCAGCGGCAGCGGCAGCAGCAGCAGCAGCACCACAACCAGGAGCCCAACCGGATTACAGTGCAGCGTGGGCTGAGTACTACAGACAGCAGGCAGCTTACTACGGGCAGCCTGGGGCACCTCAGCCTGCCCCCCAGCAGCCACCTGCACAACAAGGGCAACCGGTACGTCTGCACCCCCCTCCTTCCTACAGGTTTTAACTCCTTCCTCTCCTTATGGCAGGGGTGCCTGCTGGACACGGCTCTGCCTTCACCCACCATCGTGATGCTCTGGCTAAGAACAACTCAACCTGGCCTGCAGTAAACACACACCTACACACACACACCCATGGTCTTTCTCTCTCTCTTTTTCTACCTAAGTGGTTACACACTCAATGGAACCAACATGTGGGATGGTTCCACCTTCTGTGGTGACTCAGCGGAAGCGTTTATGGTACAACTTATTGCTGTGACGTTTCCCCGAAGCTTTTATTCCTGATCACTGCCCAGTGGCATTTTCTAGATGCAGGTGACGCCACGTGAATTGAAACCTGCCTCTGTTTCTCTCTTTCTGTGTGCTCTTCCTCTGCCTGTCTCTTTCTGGCCTTCTCAGTCCCCCCCCTCCCCCCAGTCACTTCTCAACCCCCTCATTCCTCCTCCCTCATCTTCTCTCTTACTCCCTACCCCCCCCAAACCTGTCTCTCCCCCCAGGTATGTTAACATATTCCGTTTTAGCCATTGCCGCCCAGTTGTGCTGGATCATGTGGGATGTCCTACCATGTGCTTTCATCACCTCAGATGGAATGTAATACGTGACCAAACCAGTGCGTATCAGCAACAGGTGAAAGGCAAGGTCACAAAGATCCTTACATAACAATCACCAAAGTTATCCGACACATGGACTGGCTTTCCTGAGAGAAGATTGAGACCTTGCAGTAAATTCTTGAACACAGTTTTCTATCCCTGCTCCTCGTGAAGGTTCAAATGAAGCAGAAGACTTAAGACTGTCACATTTGAGTCTTTCGGTGATGAGATGTACTTCGATGTTAAAGCAGACCCGTTGAAGAATTTCATTAACGGGCATTAGAGGATGCAACACATAAGTGACTCTGGAAACAAATCTCTCTTGTCTTCATCGTCCCAGTCAAAGTGAAAATTGCTTACTCTGTTTACGTGATGGATTGGAATTAACATTTGAAATGCTTTTCCCCTATTGAAATAATCTGTGAAGCAATTAATTTGCAATCAGGGCCTCTGGGCTCAGAACCGTGGTTAGTTTTCACACAGTGAAGAGATGCTGTCTTAAGCTGATCCTAGAATTGTAGAGCACAGGAGGACGCCATTGGCCCATCATGCTTGTGCCATCTCTCTGAAAGAGCTGTTCAGTTAGTCTCTTTCCTCAACCTGACAGATTTCTCTTTCAATATTTTTATTCATTTTTCCTGAAACAAAGTTTCAGCGATATCAGTGGTTTTTCGATAAAGCTAGTTTCTGATCAATGTAGCCTGATTATGAATAAGCAGATAAACTGCCCCTAATCCGAACAGTTTATAAGTCTCCTCAATTAGCTAGCAATCTGTCCATTCAGAGTAGTGAGTTTAGGTTAAAGTTGAAATGTTGGAGGTTAGGACTATGTCCCAATCCATGAGCAATGTGGAGAGATGAGCTTGTGTTTGGAACACGTAAAGGTTACAGAACAGAAACAGGCCACTAGGTTCATGTGGTTCCTGTTGGAGTTCATCTTCCCTCCAAGCTCCCTCCCACCGTGCTTCATCTCAGCCCCTATTTAGCATATCCTCCTTTCCCCCCTCATGTACTTGTCTAGCTTGCCCCTCATTGCATTGTTGTTTGCTTCAGTACAACCTGTGATAGTGACTTCCACATCCTCAGCACCTTCGGGCTCTAGAGGTTTCACCTGAATTCCTTTGTGACTTATTACTGACTGTCTTACATTTTAAGCCCCTACTTTTGGTCTCCCTTACAAATGGAAGCACTTTCTCTTCATCAACCCTATCAATCCCACTCATTATCTGAAAGATCTCTATTTGCTCGCCCCTTCTGTTTATTGAAGAAAAGACCCTGTGAACTGTTTCGTTTTTTTTTCTGCTAGTTAGAATATCCTCAGATTCTTTGCTCTTTCTCCACCTCCTTTATATCTTAGCGTTTGGAGACCAGAATTGTGTATAGTACTTCCAATGTGGTATAGCCAAGGTTCTATAAAATTTTCATAACTGCTCCTCAGTTCTGTTGCTGTAGAAAGTAGCCCTATTGCTGTTTTTTTTGTTGTGGCCTTACTAACCTGCATCACTACTTTGTGACTTGTGTATTTCTCCCCACCCCTTCCCCCAAGATCCCTCTGTTCCTCTTCCCTCATTTAGACTCATTATCCAGACAGTATGTGACCACCATATTCTTCCTCCCAAAATGTAATACCTCACACATCTATATTGAAATTCATTTGCCATAGAAATGAATCTATCTGATGGCACGCAAACCCTATTGTGTGACCCCACTAATTTCCACATTAAATATGTTCTCTCTCCCACAGACACAGTGAAGCAAACGGGGGATGATTGCAGTTTCGTCGGGAAGAATATTCCTTTTAACAATGATGCAGACTGATGAAGATTCGTAGGCTTAGGTTCCCTATCACTGTTTAAAGATGTTCATATTGAGCCAGTGTAGGAGATAGAGTAATCTCAGCTCCATCTTCAAATTCAGTCCGTCTATAGGAGGAAAAAAAACAAAAAAAAACATGGAGAGGGAAAAATGAAAAATTCAGGGTAATACTCTTTGTTTTATTTTAAATATAGATCACTCGGCTTTTAGTTGATGATAGTTGAACATTCCAGACAATGTACGGTTTTGAAATCAAATCCATTACACTGAAAATGGCTGCTGGTCTGTTTTTGCATCTTGTTGTCTGTTTAAGGTTTAAAAAAACAAAATGTAAGCTTGGTTTTTACTTTTTACCGCTTGTTTTACACTTCACAATAAATGATATTAAAACAGTGGCTCTGTTACTATAATGCTTCCTCAAATATTGAGCTTATTCCCCCTTCTGTTTTAATTCCCTTTCTATCCTGAAGGTACTGGCTTTTCCTGAGGAACAATCAGCATCAGGAGCAACTTCCCAGCACCCCTCAATTGTTGCTTGTCTGTGCTCTCTTGTGAGAGAAGGGAGGACGGGGCTTGGCTGAGCCTGGTCTTAGTCATGCTGGGAGTGATAGTAACTCTCGGCCTGCAGAGTGACCTATGACCAAGCACAGCAGGATGCGGTTTCCTCTGATACTCTGTATATCTGGCAAGTTTTGTCATTTTCGCTTTGAATATAGTTGCTAATGGTTGCACTGGTTTACTCGGGTTGTTTTTCGTTGCATCTTTGCTCCATTCATTCAGTCCAGGAGCTTGTGACAAATTATATAAATTGAACCTTTTGTGTGCAACAGGAATTTAGCATGCTTGGCTAGCTGAGTGAGTGAAGCAGGAGGCTCTTCAGTTCAGGGTGTTAGGATGCATCACCACCACCTGAGGGCTCTTGTGGTTTAATGCTGGTGTCTCTGCTCCTGGTCCAAAATCACAGGATTCCATTTTCCACCTCAGGATAGTGGGGACCACAGGGATTGTTAAATCGGATCCAAACAAGTTAATTGAAACTCAGTTTTTTTTTGTCTAGGAACAAGACTTGAAATTGAGACCTGCTGGACAGCACAGCATTAGTCATGTGTGCCTATTGAAGCTATTACTCCTGCAATGCAGCCTGAGTTCCAGAACCATTTACCAGTTTAGTGGGAGTACAGCAACTCAGGAGCAAGTCAGTGTGAATCGTGATTTCATCAGCTTATCTTGATTTCTGTCCTCTCCATATTGTAATTTTAGTAAAATCTTCAGCCATAACAAGAATTTGGAGGAGAGCTGCTCCTGATCTATTCATACATCAGTCCTTAAACAGCCCAGTTTGACTGTGTCCCTTATTGATGGCCCCTCCCAAGAAGGTGGACAGTTCTCTCCTCATGCCTCTTACTCCTTTCTGTTTTTGTTCATGAATTGGGCGTGGGCCTCACTGGCTGGGTGAGTGTCTTGCGCCTTTCCCCTGGTTGCCCTGGAGAGGTTGGTGAACTGCTGCAGTCACTGACCGGCTGCGTCCACAGAGCTGTTTGAAAGGGAGTTCCAGGGGTTTGACCCAGTGCTGGTGAAGTGATGGTCAGGTACTCCCAAGTCATAATGGTGGGTGGCTTGTTCAGGAACTTGGAGGGAGTGCTCCTATCCAGCTTCCTTTGCTGTTCCAGGTGGTAGAGTTCCTGTGCTTCGAAGGTGGTGTTGAATAAGCCTAGAGCAGTTACTGCTGAACATCCTGTAGATGTGCACAGTGCTGGCTCTGTCCATCAATAGTGGAAGGTGGCAGGTTGGGACCCTATTAAGTGGCTGCTTTCAAATGGTGGTGCTGAGTTTCTTGAGTGTTTGAGCTCTAACTATCAAGGCAAGTGGAGACTGTTGCTTCATATTCCTGACTTGTAGATGGTGGCTAGGCTTTGGGGAGTTTGGAAATGAGTTACTCATTGCAAAAATGCTCAGCCTTTGATCTGCTGTTTTAGCCACCGTATTGTTGAGGCTAGTCCAGTGTAGCTTCTGGCATGTCGTGACCCCAAGCAGGGCATAGAGTCATAGAGATGTATAGCAAGCAAACAGACCCTTCGGTCCAACCCGTCCATGCTGACCAGATATCCCAACCCAATCTAGTCCCACCTGCCAGCACCCAGCCCATATCCCTCCAAACCCTTCCTGTTCATATACCCATCCAGATGCCACTTAAATGTTGCAATTGTACCAGCCTCCACCACATCCTCTGGCA
>NW_025211062.1:8654-21584 GCF_004010195.1 Chiloscyllium plagiosum
GAAAGCTTACCAAACGCCTTCTTCAGTATCCTATCTACCTGCGACTCCACTTTCAAGGAGCTATGAACCTGCACTCCAAGGTCTCTTTGTTCAGCAACACTCCCCAGGACCTTACCATTAAGTGTATAAGTCCTGCTAAGATTTGCTTTTCCAAAATGCAGCTCCTCGCACTTATCTGAATTAAACTCCGTCTGCCACTTCTCAGCTCATTGGCCCATCTGATCAAGATCCTGTTGTAATCTGAGATCACTTTCTTTGCTGTCCACTCCATCTCCAATGTTGGTGTCACCTGCAAACTTACTAATTATTTGTGTTATGCTCCCGTCCACATCATTTATATGAAAGACTTGTCAATGACCCCCCCTCAGTTCTCACCTTATGGTGAAGGGCAGGTTATTGATGTCCTCCATACTTGAAAGAATGAAACCAAATCTCAAAAGAGATGAGGGGCATGGTTTTATACACAGTGTGGTCAGAGTCTGGAGCACACTGCCAGGGGTGGTGATGGAGGCACTTGGGCATTTGAGACTTTTAGATAAGTATGTGAATATGGAGGGATACTGACTAAGGGCAGGCAGAGGGATTACTTTAATTTGGTGTTATGTTTGGCATAACATTGTTGGTTAAGGGGTCTGTTTCTGTGCTGTACTGTTCTATGTCTATGCGACCAACACCCTCAATGAGAAACCTTTTAACATCAGTGATCATTCTGGTGTCTGTGCACTGCACCCACTCTGAGGCCGGGTTTTGTCATGGAAGGGTGAAATGTCAGAAAGAAGGTTCCCTCATTGCCACAGATTGTGATTCTGATTGGAGTAGAATGCATTCATACAGACTCCTTTGTGTTGTCCTGACCTCGTGTTGAATTTGGAACCATCTGTATCTGTTCGGGACACTCAGGTCAATGACATGCTGCAGAGCCGACCTTGAATCTTCATGCACTTTCAATCCTGCAGCATTCTGAGAGGCTGAATTAGTTCCACGTTGTTGAGCTTGTGGGTATTTTATTTCTGCACCGATTCCGTGTGCATAAATAACTGCCGCCTTGTTAGGTGATCCTTGTGTGGAGATGCCGTGACTGGTGGTTTAGTCCTGTGTTTGGGACATTGCTTCTCAAAAATTGATGCATTTGTATCATTCCTTTTGCAATCTCTACATCCCCAAAGCTCATCACAGCCATTGTTAATGCAAGTGTTAAAAACGCATGGTGGTTCTCTAGTTAACTACCTCCATTTTCTTTCAGAAGATAATAACTGGCTGTTTATTGTCAGGTTAACAGCTGATGGGTTGGAGCTTAACTGCAGCATGATTTATGGCACTTGTGGATCTATTTATGTATTAATGTGAACAGGAATGACTCTGCCCCTTCATCTGTCTCTCATCTATTTAGCACTAGAATAACTGGTCTGAAAAGTTTCATGTCCCAAAATTAGCCAAGCTTCAAATATTTCTCTAATCAAACTGAGCCCTATTAGCAGGTGCAGCCCCGTTCGCATTCAGTTTAAGTACTTCTGATGTTCTGAACAGAAAACGAGCAAAACTGAGTCACTTCTCACTGAGGGGCACTAGGACATCTTGAACAAAGGTTGTGGTCACCACACGATCATTCCACCACTGTACATCTGATGCTGTGGGATGGAGCCATCCCAGCTCTGGCAGAACACAGATGAAGCAATGTGTTCATTGTAGAAGTGATGCCCCTCAGTGTGTATCTTTGAATTGGGGTCAGGTTTTGGATATGTCCAATGGCAAAACTGACCATGAAGTAGGAGACTCCGTGCAGATTGGTTTACCCTTGCTTCCACGGTCTGGAATGGCTATAAAGGGCATCATTAGTCTGTTTGTGACATGCATCCAGCACACTGAGTTGATTATGGATCTCTTGACCCAGTGTTAGGGACACTACCACTGTGCCATGAGTTCTGTCAAATGGCAGTTTATAGTTGGCTGTGAGAGCTGCCTCTGTCATTTGTTAGGATCATGGCTAATCTATTTGTTTCTAATTCTGCATTCCCATTTGCCGTGGATCTTCAAAATGTTCCCTGGCCCTGCCTCTGTCACCTTCAGAGACACTATTTCTAAGATGCAGTCTTCTGAAACTTACTTGTTCTGTCCACTCTGTGCTAAAAGAGCAATCCTTCATTTTCTAGCAGTGCCCTGTTGCTGAGGTTATCAGTGGTAGCTGTGTGAGCCAGTCACTCTGTGATCATCAACCAGTATTTCTCCCCCTGAAGTAATGGGCTGGCACTGTACAGAAAAGCTTGGAGGTGTGCCTCCCGGGCTATGTTTGAATGGCATGTATCGGTTCTTAATGATGAAACGTGGGCATAGACCTGTGTCTTGGTGTCTCTCACTGTTCCCCCTGTACTTGTAGGGGGAGGGGGTTGTTGGTTGCTCAGGAGGGACAGGGTTGGTGATGTGTCTTAGAAAGCAAAGAATCCATGGGCCAGTTTTCAGGTACTGCCCTGGGAGCATCTCCCGGATCGTGCATATGGCAGAGCAGGGAGAGTTGCTTTTGCCACTTAAAAGGTATTGCTGCAGCAGGTAAGCTGTTTTTGGGAAAGGCTGGGGCTTCTTTCCATGGACAGTCAGAGGCTGAGGGCTGACCTTAAGATTTTTAGGCCATGAGGAATTGCCATATCTTTTCCCCAGCGCACATATTTAAGGTGAGGGCAACGATTTAAAAGGACCTAATGGGCAATGTTTTCACGCACACGGTGGCGTGTGTGTGGAAGTGGTGGAGGGTGGTACAATCACAGCATTTAATGGATGGGGACAGGAATAGGAAGGGTTTACAGGGATAGGAGCTAAATACTGGCAAATGGGACTAGTTTGGGTTGGGATATCTGGTCGGTATGGGCGAGTTGGACCGAAGGCTCTGTTTCCATGCTGTATAACTCTGCATTCAGATCTAAATCATTTATAGATTGCAAAAAGCGGTGGGCCCTGCACTGATCCCACTGCCACACCACTGGTCACATGCCTCCAGTCTGAAAAAAAACAACCCTCCACTACCATCCTCTCTCTTTCCTTCTGGTCAATCTGTATCTAAACAGCTAGTTCTCCCTGTTTTCTGTGTGATCTAACCTGTGTGATCTAACCAGTCTACCATGAGGAACCTTGTCGATAGCTGTGCTGAATAATGTCCACTACTCTAATTTCCTCCATCCTCTTTGTCACTTCTTGAAAAAGAATTACCTTTCTGAAAGAATGCTGTTGTAAAAGCTGTGCATCTTCAACTCGTTGCTAATAGTTGTCATGGTCACCACCACTAGCATTAACTTTATAATTCTGGTCTTTTAGAAATTAAACTGATTTGGATGATAGAGTTTACGTAAAAATCCTTGACGATTTGGCTGCATCTCTGAATTTCTGAAGTCCCTTATTATTGCAGACTTGGATGGCAGAATGGAATCTAAGCTCTGAACCACTTACTGCTGCTCCTGTACGTTTGTAATTATCACCATCCCTCAACACCCCCCCCCCCCCCCCCCCAAAAAAAAAGGCCCTTTATGGTGCAGTGGCAGTGACCTTACCACTGAGCCAGTAACTCTGAATTCAAATCCCACCTGCTGCAGAGATATAATATCTCTGGACTGATTGATTTGAAAAATCTCTACTTGGTTAAGTGGCTGTGTAACATAGCTGCAGGTACCATAATGAACAGTATACGATGTTAGAAACAGCTGATGTACATAATCAGTGAGATGTTACACACAAAAAAAGCCACACTGCCGTCCTGTGCCATAGGTTAAGCAACAGATGCATTAACCAAACTTGTTACATGTTGGATACTACAGACAACAGAGTGTCACACACTACATAAGAGCGGCAGCAGTGTACTATATTCAGGATCGCAAGTGCAGATGTGTATGTTACACTGTCGTAACCCTTGCTGTTACAGTGTGGTGACAATGTGCACTTCCATTGACTTTCTCGGCATTGAATCTCTGATGTGTTGGACCCTGGGCTGTGGTTGCTGCTCTGGGACTACAATATACAAAGCTTTTGACTGTTCCCTGATCAGATCTCAGCTCAGTGTCATTGAAATAGTTTCTGGGTACATTTATGCATGTGTATTTTATATAATTTTTTTTTAAAAAAGGTTCAGTAATTTATCCCTCCTGTTTATAAAGAACGTATACGCACAAAATCACTGGCATAGAACATTCATTTTGTAAAGGGCTGTGGGTGAATGTTATCCAGGAGTTTTTAACTCTCATTTTATTGGTGCTGTTGATCCTGGTAAATCCTCAGAAGCAGCCACGAAAACAAAACTCGATGCAAACTGTGGGTAATCTGATCCCAGGGCAGATACTGTAGCGAGGTTTCCAACTACAGCCTTGGCCTTGTTAAAGTTCATCAATAATTCCACTGACATTCTGGAAAACTTCATCCTCTGTTCCTTCTCCTTGGATCTAAAAAAAAAGACAAGATCCCAGCTGTAATCATTCATGGTCATCGGAAATGATTATATATCAGTTATTCAACAGAATATCATTCACTCTTGCAGGAGTCTTCCCATCCTCCAGTCTCGGCCTTCACCTTAACTCTTTCATCCAACTCACATGCAATTACCCATCACCAGAAGATGAGATGGAGGGATGGTGTACATCAGTCTTCATCTTGACATCAACATCCCAAGGATGAAGGTCAAAGCACTGAAAGGACATCGTCCCTGAACTGACCTCATGAACCTCACTGTTTCTCAAAGTTAAACCAACTCTCAATGGTTAAAACCCTCTGATTAAACCCCCCACTAATGTTCAGCTTGAGAGTCTAGAACACTAAGTCATAGTCTCAGAGTAAGGAGGCAGCCATTTAAGTCATCTTAAAGGGTTTTCAATCTTTGATATTGCTTCCTGCAGCATCTGCTGGTGGGATATGGTCGAGATTGAGGTTGGGTATCAGAGAGAGGGGGAGTGTACTGGGACAGGAAGGGAGTCACCAGGAAAGCTCAACTTGTTCATGAATGTTTGAAGAAGCTGTTCACTGTACACCAACCCGCCATCAACTCAGGTTCCTTGTTTTCGGTTTATTCAACAAGGAGCTGCAGCTGAAGAGGGTTGAACAAAAGCAATACTTCAGAACAGTTGAAAACTGAAGGGGCAGATGGTGGATAAAGTGCTGCTAATGGTCTCCTGGAGGAAGGAAGGGAGGGATTGAGACCAGATTTAAAATGACTCCCTGTTGTATTCCATCAGTTCACACAATGCCTTGGGTATGGATGAAAACCATGACCCTGAGTTGTGGCCCAGTGCTGAAATTGTTTATCAAGAGGATTTGATTTTACCTTTTTCAGGAGTCCTTTCGTCTCATAATGTTTCACAACAGGTACAGAGTCGACAAAGTAAGATTCCACCCGCTTGGTTATTGTCACCTCATTGTCATCAAACCGATCACTGGTCTGACCACGGTTAATCAGCCGTTCCTTCATGACCTCAGGGCTGCAGTCAATGAGCAGCACAACAGTGGGAAGTGTAAACTAGAGAGAGAGAGAGAGAGAGCGCTCCTTCAGATTTATCCATCTCCAGAACCATCTCATTTACTTCAACTTTCACTCCAGCATCCTCTCATCCAGCGATCGGTCACTGAACTGGGAAACTGAATGTTCAGGATCTGGTCAAGTTCCCTCAAGCCACTTCATTTAGACCAGGAACCACCAAATCCCAGCAGGAGTTGGGAATGAATGAAGGACCTTGCAGTTCTATAGTGCCTATCATTACCACTGAACCTCCCAAGATCCTGACCATCCAATGAAGGCCTACGTAAAGGCTTACATGTTGTAGGAAACATGGCATTGTACGTACAGCAAACTCTTAGAAACAGCAATGTGGTGATGATCAAATAATCCCATTGACTGATGCTGGTTGAGGGGATAACTATTGACTGGGACACTGATGAGAGCTTTAAACTAGAGCTGTGGGATATTTTACAGTCACCTGAGAAGACACTTGGGAATGTGACAACAGAAACGGACTCACCGTATACACCAGGTCAGAGGCCAGGGATCCTGCAGTGACTAACCCACCACCCCAGGCTGCCCAGAGCCTGTCCACCACCTACAAGGTACAAGTCAGGATTGTGATGGAATACTCCCCACTTGTCTGAAGGGGGGCACCTCCAACAATGCTCAAATGTTCAACACCATCTGCAGCCCACTTGAGTGTCACCACATTTTGGGCGGCACGGTGGCTCAGTGGTTAGCACTGCTGCCTTGCAGCACCAGGGACCCGAGTTCAATTCCCACATTGGGTGACTGTGTGGAGTTTGCTCCGGGTGCTCCGGTTTCCTCCCACAGTCCAAACGATGTGCAGGTCAGGTGAACTGGCCATGCTAAATTGCCCATGGTGTTAGATGCATCAGTCAAGGGTAAATTTAGGGTAAGGTAGGGGAGTGGGTCTGGGTGGGTTACTCTTCGGAGGGTCAGTGTGGAATTGTTGGGCCAAAGGGCCTGTTTCCACACTGTAGGGAATCTAATCTCATAGCTAATTTACTATAATTCTATGAAGATATTATGAGCACAGTGGACAACAGGGACCCAGTAGATGTGGTGCATTTAGATTTCCAAAAGGCATTCAACAAAGTGTCACACAAAAAGCTGCTGAATAAGATAAAGATGCATGCCATTATAGGCAATGTATTATCATGGATAGAGGATTGGTTAACTAACAGGAAGCAATGGGTCGGGATAAATTAGTGCTTTTCTGGTTGGCAATCAGTGACAAGCGATGTGCTTCAGGGATTAGTGTTGGGACCGCAATTATTCACAACTTCCATAGACGGTTGGAGTTGGGGACCACGTGTAGTGTGTCAAAGTTTGCAGATGACACGAAGATGAGTGGTCAAGCAAAGGACTACGAAACTTAGCAAAGGGACATAGATAGTTTAAGTGAGTCAGCAAAGGTCTGGCAGATGGAGTACAATGTTAATAAATGTGAAATCATCCATTTTGATAGGAATAACAACAAAAAGGACTATTATTTGAATGGTAAAATATTACAGCAAGCTGCTGTGCTGAGGAACCTATGTGTTCTTATGCATGTATCACAGAAGGTTGGTCTGCAAGTGCAACAGGTAATTAAGGAGGCAAATGGAATTTTATCCTTCATTGTTAAAGGAATTGAGTTTAAAAGCAGGGAGAGTATGTTGCAGCTGTATAGGGTGCTGATGAGACTGCATCTGGAGTACTGCATGCAGTTTTAGTCTCCTTACTTGAGAAAGTATGTACTTGCACTAGAAGGGGGTGCAGAGGTGATTCACTAGGTCAATTCTGGAATTGAGGGGATTGACTAATGAGGAGAGACTGAGTAGACTGGGATTATATCCATTGGAATTTAGAAGAATAAGGGGAATCTTATCGAAGCAAATAAAATTATAAAGGAAGTAGATAGAAGTAGAAACAATATTTCCAATGGCCAGATAACAAGGGCAAGAGGACATAGACTATAAAATAGGGGGAGCAGATTTAATATTGAATTAAGACGGAACTTCTTCACCCAGGGGATTGAGAATCTATGGAATTCCCCGCCCAGTAAAGTAGTTGAGGCTTCCTCAACAAATGCTTTCAAAGCTAAGACAGAGGGTGGGTAGGTGACGCTGAGGCCACGAAAAGATCGGCCATGATCTTATTGAATAGCGGAGCAGGCTCGAGGGGCCAGATGGCCTACTCCTGCTCCTAGTTCTTATGTTCTTATATAAGGAGGAGGCATATATTAGGTATAGATAGCTGGGATGTGAATCTCTTCAAAACTATAAGGGGCGTAAGAGCATTCTTGACAGCAAAATCAGGAGGGCAAAAAGGGAAAATGAGACAGCCTTGGCAGATAAGATTGTGATAACCCAGAGATTAAACAAGCACATTAAGAGCAATAGAGACAAAATAGAGCCCTTTCACGATTAACAATGTCATCCACGTGTAGAACCACAAGAGATGGGAGGGATACCTAAAAGCATATTTTGCATCAGTTTTTACTGTGAAGAAAGAAATGGCAGCTAGGAACTCAGGGAAATAAAGAGTGAAGTCTTGAAAACAGTCCATATTACAGAAGAGGTGGTGCTGGAGTTCTTAAAAACATAAAGGTAGGTAAATCTCCAGGATCCGATCAATTGTGTCTCAGGGCATTGTAGGAAGTTAGGGAAGAAATTGTGCGGCCCCTAACAGAGATATTGCCATTATCTACAGCCAAGGGTGAGGTGCCAGAGGACTGGATGGCAGCTAATGTTGGGTTTTCATTTAAGAAAGCTGTGAGGTGAAGTCTGGAACTGTAGACAGTTGCGTCTGACATCAGTGGTGGGTAAGTTGTTGGAGGGGATTCTGAGAGATAGGATTTACATCCAGTTGGAGAGGCAAGGGCTGATATAGAGATATTTAGCACAGTTTTATGCATGGGAAATCATGTCTCTCAAACTTGTTTGAGTTCTTTGAGGACGTAAACAAAAAGATTGATAAGGGCAAGGTGGTAGACGTTATCTGCATGGACTCCAATAAAGCCTTTGACAAGCTTCTGCATGATAGACTGATCAGTAAAATTAGATCACAGATCATTCAGGGAGAGCTAGCCAACTGGATACAAAACTGGCTTGACAGTAAAAGTTGGAGGGTGGTGGTTGAGGGTTGTTTTTGGGACTGGAAGCCTATGATCACCGGTGTTCTGCAGTGATCAGTGCTCGGTCCACTGTTGTTTGTCATTATATAAACGGTTTGATGAGAATTTAGGAAGCATGGTAGTAAGTTTGTGGATGAAGCCAAAATTGGTGGTATAGTTGACAGGGAAGGTTATCTAAGATTACAAAGGGATCTTGATTAATTGGGTTAATGGTTTGAGGAGTGGTAGGTGGAGTTTAATTTGGAAAGATGCATTTGGGTAAACAAACAAGGCTAGGATTTATACAGTTAATAGCAAGGCCCTCAGTAGTGTTGTTGAACAGAGACCAAGGGGTTGAGATACATAGTTCTTTGAAAGTTACGTCACAGCTAGACAGGATGGTTAAGAAGCTTAGCACGCTGCCTTCATTACTCAGACCATTGTGTTTAGGAGTTGGGATGTCATTTTGGTGTTGTACAGGAAGTTAGTGAGACCATTTTTGGAGTACTGTTTACAGTTCTGGTTGCACTACTTTAGGAAGCATATTATTAAATTGCAGTGGGTTCAGAAAAGATTTCTCAGGATGTTACAGGCATTGGAAGGTTTGATTATAAGGATTGGCTGGATAGGGTGGGACCTTTTTCACTGAAGCACAGGTAGTTATGGGGTGACCTTATAGAGGTTTTTTAAATCATGACAGGCTTAGATAAGGTGAATAGCAGAGGTCTTTTCCCTAGGGTGGGGAGTTCAAAACTAGGGGGCATAGTTTTAAGGTGAGAAGAGAAAGATTTAAAAGGGACCTAGAGGGGCAACATTTTCACACAGAGGATGGTTAAGTATTTGGAATGAACTGCTAGAGGAAGTTGTGGCTGCAAGTACAGATACAAAATTTAAAAGACCTTTGGAAAGAAAAGGTTTAAAGGGATATGGGCCAAACACAGGCAGATGGAATGAGTTTAGATGGGTAAACTTGGTAAGCATGGACAAGTTTCTGTGCTGTATGACTCTCTCAGATGAACCCATTTCCCTTCTTACGTATGTGTAAGCAGATATATTGTTTTCTTCTATATTAACTCCATTCTGGAATCGTCCACTGATTGTAAAATGAGCAAGAGAGAACAACTCTATTTCATAACAATTAGAGTACTGCCCAAATCTGCCCCTAGCTCAAAACTCAACTGAACATGAAAATAAAGAGTAGGTTCTTCACTTTATAACAGCTAGAATAAGCCCAAAAACTCAAAATTAAGCATCTCCCAGAAATATCACTTTGCACATTCTTACAACCAAAGTCATCACCCTGTACCAACAATATTCAAACACATCCATGTCACCTTCCTGCTCCTAGTTTGTCTAGTTCTATCTGTTCTTCCCTAAAGGGTTACTGGATATTGTTTGCACGTTTGAACTACAGTAAGCATTACAGCATCATGTATATTCTTACCTCTTTTTCATGCATTTGAATCAGAGTCTGTTCATTGCAGGATGTGCTAACATTTCCGAGGTTTGCTTTAGGCAAAATCTACAGAAGGAAAATAAAAGTAAAACAAGGCGCTCAGTGATCAAACAGAAAGCATTGGAGAAAAGCCTTCAAGAAACACATTTTCTGATTATGAGTCGCTTTATTTTCCATACCCATAGTCATTTGGGAATCTAACACCTACCGGAGACAGAGGTATTGGTTGCTCTCTAAGATATCTGGGGTTTACAATCTGAGAAAACAAAAATAAGAATTATTATTGATCATGGAGGTCTTATTTTTTCTTTTAACTTTCAAACACAAAAACACAAAACAGGTGACTTGAAAAAACTGATCACCTAAATATATTTCTCTAAATCAATCAAGCCTGCATTCAGAATTGTTTAGTTTTACCATATTGATGTTACTTGAGCCCTGGCTACACAACACTGCCAACTTTTTTTAAAATGAGGAGGCGTGCTATAAATCCAAGTCACCTCGTTTATGTCTAATCCTGAAATGTAAATTGATCAGGTAACATTGAACAAAGTCAGGATAGTTTCAATCCTCGGAGTTTTAAATCATGGGATTGGACAATTTGTTGTGTTAGTCCAACACAGAGAGATCTGAAGATGAACATAGCATACCTTTCAGTTCAACAGATAGAAATTGCATAACCCCTTGAGGTTGTGGTCTAGTGCTAAACTGCGTCATATTCTTCCATACTGGGCCATATGGAAATGGCACAGTGTAGATGTGGAACTGAGAGAAAAAGTCAGTTCTATTTGCTCCACCAAAAATCCTGCCTGGAAAATTAAAACACTATCAAATGGTAATCTTTAAGAAGTAATATTTTCAGAAACTGACATCCATTGCTAATAAACCTGATGACAAAACATTTTATTCACTGCACTTCCTCCAGACACGAATGGGGATGTGAAAGTAGCCTGTGGAAATCAAACAATTCAGATCTCAATATCAAATGCACTGAGATGATTCAGTTGCTCCCATTCCAACTGAATTAATCAGGGAATTGACACCTTGTCCATATATGGATGGATACTAGTCGCCACTAAGAATTTGTGATGAACATTTGTTTTCCTATTTCTTGCATTCTTTCATTTGAGCAGCAAAAGACATTGACACTGCTGGTACCAATTAGGAAGATGACAAATTTCCTACCAAGTCAAAGACAAAGACAAACCACAGAGCAATTAATTACTCATTGAAACACTTCGATCAAGTACACATTGATCAAGCTTCATCATAGGTTTAGGATCAGAAATTACTGCTATGGTGCATGATTAATAGGTCCCAACAATGTGCATGTCTGCTCCAGAAACTAACAGAGACAGGCAAATAAGTGGATAAAAAGTAAAAACTCAATTTCATTTTCTTGTCAAAATTAAATCTTGACAGTGCTGTTAAATTAATTAAATTTTAATACAGCCACAATAAAGAAACTCACAGATTAACTATGGGCCACATGATTCACAAGTTAGTCAAAATTAGTAGCATACATATAATTGTTTCATTAGAGCCATAGAGATGTACATCATGAAAAGAGACCGTTCACTCAACTCATCCATGCCGACCAGATATCCCAACTAATCTAGGCCTATTTGTCAGCACTCAGCCCATATCCCTCCAAACCCTTCCTATTCATTCACCCATCCAGTTGCCTTTTAAATGTTGCAATTGTACCAGCTTCCACCACTTCTTCTGGCAGCTCATTCCATACATGCACCACCCTCTGCATGAAAACGTTGCCCCTTAGGTCTCTTTTATATCTTTCCCCTCTCATCCTAAAACTATGCCCTCTAGTTCTGGACCCCCCCACCCCAGGGAAAAGACTTTATCTATTTATCCTATCCATGCCTCTCATGATTTTATAAAACTCTATGAAGTCATCTCTCAGCCATCGACGCTCCAGGGAAAACAGTCCCTGCCTATTCAGCCTTTCCCTAGAGCTCAAATCCTCCAAACCTGGCAACATCCTTGCAATCTTTTCTGAACCTTTTCAATTTCACAACATCCTTCCAAAAGGAAGGAAACCAGAATTGCACGCAATATTCCAATACTGGCCTAACCAATATCCTGTACAGCCGCAACATGAAATCCCAACCCCACTACTCAATAGTCTGATCAATAAAGGAAAGCATACCAAACGCCTTCTTCGCTATCCTATCTACCTGCGACTCCACTGTCAAGGAGCTATGAACCTGTACGCCAAGGTCTCTTTGTTTAGCAACACTCCCGACGACCTTACCATTAAGTGTATAAGTCCTGCTGAGATTTGCTTTCCCAAAAAGCAGCACCTTACATTTATCTAAATTAAACTCCATCTGATCAAGATTCTGTTGTAATCTGAGGTAACCTTCTCCACTGTCCACTACACCTCCAATTTTGGTGTCATCTGCAAACTTACTAACTATACCTTCTATGCTCATATCCAAACCATTTATATAAATGTCGAAAAATAGTGGACCCAGCACCAATCCTCCAGTCTGAAAAACAACCCTCCACCACCACCATCTGTCTTCTACCTTTGAGCCAGTTCTGTATTCAAATGTCTAGTTCTCGCTGTATTCCATGAGATCTAACCTTGCTAACCAGTCACTCATGGGGAAACTTGTCGAATGCCTTACTGAAGTCCATATAGATCACGTCTCTGCCCTCATCAATCCTCTTTGTTACTTCTTCAAAAAACTCAATCAAGTTTGTGAGACATGATTTCCCACGCACAAAGCCATGCTGACCATCCCTAATCAGTCCTTGCCTTTCCAAATACATTCTGTCCCTCAGGATTCCCTCCAACAACTTGTCCACCACTGATATCAGGCTCACCAGTCAATTGTTCCCTGGCTTGCCCTTACCACCTTT